>NC_051231.1:34122548-34130048 GCF_015220715.1 Pygocentrus nattereri | reverse complement strand
ATACAGCAAGTCTAATCAATCTAGACAGCCTAATCAATACAGCAAGTCTAATCAATCTAGACAGCCTAATCAATACAGCAAGTCTAATCAATCTAGACAGCCTAATCAATACAGCAAGTCTAATCAATCTAGAAAGCCTAATCAATACAGCAAGTCTAATCAATCTAGACAGCCTAATCAATACAGCAAGTCTAATCAATCTAGACAGCCTAATCAATACAGCAAGTCTAATCAATCTAGAAAGCCTAATCAATACAGCAAGTCTAATCAATCTAGACAGCCTAATCAATAAAGCCAGGCTAACCAATCTAGACAGCCTAATCAATACAGCAAGTCTAATCAATCTAGACAGCCTAATCAATACAGCAAGTCTAATCAATCTAGACAGCCTAATCAATACAGCAAGTCTAATCATGACAGTCTAATCAATACAGCAAGTCTAATCTAGACAGTCTAATCAATACAGCAAGGCTAATCATGACAGTCTAATCAATACAGCAAGTCTAATCTAGACAGTCTAATCAATACAGCAAGTCTAATCAATCTAGACAGCCTAATCAATACAGCAAGTCTAATCTAGACAGTCTAATCAATACAGCAAGGCTAATCATGACAGTCTAATCAATACAGCAAGTCTAATCTAGACAGTCTAATCAATACAGCAAGTCTAAGCAATCTAGAAAGCCTAATCAATACAGCAAGTCTAATCAATCTAGACAGCCTAATCAATAAAGCCAGGCTAACCAATCTAGAAAGCCTAATCAATACAGCAAGTCTAATCATGACAGTCTAATCAATACAGCAAGGCTAATCATGACAGTCTAATCAATACAGCAAGGCTAATCTAGACAGTCTAATCAATACAGCAAGGCTAATCTAGACAGTCTAATCAATAGAGGAAGTCTAATCTAGACAGTCTAATCAATACAGCAAGGCTAATCTAGACAGTCTAATCAATACAGCAAGTCTAATCTAGACAGTCTAATCAATACAGCAAGTCTAATCAAGACAGTCTAATCAATAGAGGAAGTCTAATCTAGACAGTCTAATCAATACAGCAAGTCTAATCATGACAGTCTAATCAATACAGCAAGTCTAATCATGACAGTCTAATCAATACAGCAAGTCTAATCTAGACAGTCTAATCAATACAGCAAGGCTAATCATGACAGTCTAATCAATACAGCAAGGCTAATCATGACAGTCTAATCAATACAGCAAGGCTAATCTAGACAGTCTAATCAATAGAGGAAGTCTAATCTAGACAGTCTAATCAATAGAGGAAGTCTAATCTAGACAGTCTAATCAATACAGCAAGGCTAATCATGACAGTCTAATCAATACAGCAAGTCTAATCTAGACAGTCTAATCAATACAGCAAGTCTAATCTAGACAGTCTAATCAATAGAGGAAGTCTAATCTAGACAGTCTAATCAATAGAGGAAGTCTAATCTAGACAGTCTAATCAATACAGCAAGGCTAATCTAGACAGTCTAATCAATACAGCAAGGCTAATCTAGACAGTCTAATCAATACAGCAAGGCTAATCTAGACAGTCTAATCAATACAGCAAGGCTAATCTAGACAGTCTAATCAATACAGCAAGGCTAATCTAGACAGTCTAATCAATAGAGGAAGTCTAATCAATCCAGCAGGACTAATCAATCCTAGTCTTCTTTGCAGTGATTTCCTGGATTAAAGCGTCTGTTAAGCCGTAATCCCGACCTGATGCGCTCGCTCTCCGCCGCTCTGAGCGCCTCCCTCAGCTGGCCGTTTGATTGGCTGAGAGCGTCCCTTTCTTTGGTGATGTCACTGAGGGAGCGCCGCAGCTCCACCGCGTCCCTGCGGTGCCCCTCCCCGGTGTCGCGTGTTTGGCACAGCCGCTTCTCCAGCTCCAGGACATCCCGCCTGGCGCCGTCCCGACTCTCCTCACACGCCAGCAGGAGAGCTCGACACTCGTCCAGCTGAGAACGACAGGAAGATCAGCATGACGACTCCGCTGACAACGAAGAGCCCCTCATTTAAACACTCGCTAACGCTCGGAATCACTTGTCCTAGTCCGACCGTTTCCAAAAACGTCGGGACGCTCTGTAAAAGGTTAATTAAAACTAAATGCAGTCGTGTGTAAATCATTTAAACCCTATATTTCATTTAAAGTAATACAAAGACAACAAATCAAATGTTGAAACTGAGAAATTTAACCTGTCTTTGAAAAATATTTGCCCATTTTGAATTTGATGCCAACATGTTTGATACAGGATCAGTTTCAGGGGCTCAACTGTTGTTTAACACCTGGACTCTTTTAATACAGAGCAGTGCTGCTGTAATACAGTCAGAATGTGGTTTGACTTCGTCCTGCTGAAATAATCAAGGCCTTCCCTGAAAAAGACGTCGTCTGGACGGCAGCAGATGTTGATAAAACATGTTTATATCATTCAGCTTTAATGGGGCCTTCACAGATGAGCAGGTCACCCAGGCCATGAGCACTAATGCCCCCCTAAACCATCATGAATACTGGCTTTAGAACTGAGCACTGATAACAGGCTGAGTGGTCTTCAGCTCGGAGGACACAGTGTCCATGACTTCCTAAAGAATTTCAGATGTTGATTCGTCGGACCGCCGGACACTTTTCCACTTCCCCTCAGTCCATTTTAAATGAGCTCAGGCCCAGAGAAGGTGGCAGCGTTTCTGGATCCTGTTTATATTTGGGTTCTTCTTTGTGTTTTAGAGTTTAACAGCGTTTGTGGATGCAGTGATGAACTGTGTTCACAGTCAGTGGTTTTCAGAAGTGTTTCTGAGCCCATGCAGTGATTTCCACTACAGAATCATGTCTGTTTTTAATGCAGTGCTGCCTGAGGGCCCAAAGATCACGGCCAGCAGATACTGGTGTTCAGCCTCGTCCCTCACAGACAGAGATTTCTCCAGATTCTCTGAGTCTTTAATGATGTTCTGCACCGTAGACGATGAAAAGCAGAAGCTCTTTGCTGTTTTATGTTGAGGAACGTTCTTCTTGAACTGTTGCTCTATTTGATGGTCCAGTCTTTCACAGAGTGGTGACCCCTCCTCCTCTTTACTTCTGAAAGACTCCGCCTCTCTGAGATGCTCTTTATACCCAGTCATGTTATTAGCATTGCACAACCTTACCAGCCTTTTGTTCCCCGTTCCAACTTTTTTTGGAACATGTTGGCATCAGACTCAAAATGGGCGAATACTTTTCAAAAAACAAATTTCGGTTTCAACATTTGATTTGTTCTCTTTGTACTATTTTCAGTGAAATACAGGGTTTGTGTGATTTGCACATCTTTGCATTTTGTTTTTATTTACATTTTGCACAGCATCCCTTTTTTGGAAACTGGGTTGTATGAATTCCCTTTGTTTTTGTTAATATTCACAGATGTTATACTATTTAATCTGTTTTTCCGGTTATATGCTTCAAGATTTGACCATCATTTTTCAGAAATGGCGCATTCAGGACTTCCTCTCTTTGTCTTAATATCTGACAGGTGAAGAAATGTTTTTCACACATTCATATTACAGAAGCTAATCTGATCTTATTTTAGGAATCTTACCTCAAATTTTGAAATCTTAACCAACTCTATCGAAGTCAATAATCAACTGTTATGTCTGTTGCATTGCAACTGACCATAAACACACGCAGCTGAAATGTAAACACGCAAAGTAATCAAGCTCATCACCCAGACAGCTAACATTACTGATGTCCAAAGGTCAAACAAAACTAAAGCACTATAAACGGCGAGTACTGAACACTGTCAGAGCGCCCCCTGCTGTCTATCAGAGCCGCCCCCTACTGTTTATCAAAGCGTCGCCGCTCCACAGTTTCAGTCTCCATTTCCCAAACGCTTCGGCCGAGCGCGCTGACGTTCCTCCTCCTAATAAACAGACGCACGTTCAGCTCCGCCTCCTCATTATTCACCACCATCGCTGTAATATTTCATCATCTACATTAGCACAGGAAGATGTTCAGAGTTCAAGTCGGCAGCATCTGAGATGTTTAAAACGCAGAGTTAGAAGAGAAAATCATCTCCCAGTGAAAGCCGCGTTTTACAGTAGGAATAAATGGAGCTCATTATGCTGGTAGTGAACTACGCTGCCTGACTCAGCCGCCTCAGAACCAGAGAAACGGGCCTTAAACAGAAGTCAGGACCCTGCTGGGGTTCATCCTGAAGTCAGGACAGGATTTAGGGGGTTTAGTCCAGTTCGGATGTTTGTGCGACGCTGTTTTCTGATCTGGAGTTCATGATGAGATTATGGAGTGAGGAGCTTAACTAAATTCAGTCTGTACTGAAGTCGTGGTGACTGAACAGATAAGTGACTTCATTCTGTATGTAGTTCTGCTGTAGGTTCTAACGGTCAGATGTGAGGGTGTTTGAGTGGAACCTCTCTGAGCGCCGCGTCTGCGCGAGTCTGTTGGTCAGTGCAGCTCTCCTGCAGTCGGCGCAGCTCTCGGCTGTGTGAGCTGACCGTCTCCTCCAGCTGCACCCGCAGGTCCTGCAGCTCCGCATTCAGGGCAGCTATTACAAGCTGCACACACGCACACACACAGACGCACACACACACACACAATGTAATTTTTACTTGAGATTTGAAAAAACGAACAATAAAAAGTTAGAAAAGTAAAAAAATCACATTCTGCACTTTATTCAATGCTAAAGACACACGCGAGTCGTCTTACTCTCTCTTGGTCCTTCAGGTTTTGAGCTTCTCTGGTGAGTTTTTCCACCTCCAGGGTTGCAGTACTGAGCTCAGCCTGCAGGGAGCAGACTCGCTCTGACAGCACTGCCTTCTCCGTCTCCTTCAGGGACAAGGCCTGCAGACGGACAGACGGAGAGACGCGGCTCATCTGCACGACGCGCTACACACTATGTTCAAATTTCTGAATTATATTTTTAAAACTTAGAATTAAACTGTTAAAAATCTCCAAGATGCTTGAGAATCGAACTGTGGCTCTGTTGAACAGCAGACGATGACTCTAAACCCACCTGCTGTTTCTCGCTCTCGGCCTGCAGGAGGCACTGATCCCTCTGGTGCTGTAAAGTTCGGACCTCCTCCTGTAGCTCCTCCCTCTCTCTCTCCATCCTCCCCAGCTGCTCCTCCAGCTCCTCCCGCAGTCGCCGCAGCGCCCCCTCATGCTCAGTCTCCAGAGTACAGCGCAGTGCCTCCTAGTGTAAACAGCACACATTTACTCTCATCTATAAATCTGATTAGGAAATCTGATAAAGATTTACTGCAGTTATCAGATTATTAAGTGTAAACACACTGAACCAGTTACTGACACAATCTGATTTTCTGCAGTTATCAGATTATTAAGTGTAAACACACTGAACCAGTTACTGACACAGTCTGATTTTCTGCAGTTATCAGATTATTAAGTGTAAACACACTGAACCAGTTACTGACACAATCTGATTTACTGCAGTTATCAGATTATTAAGTGTAAACACACTGAACCAGTTACTGATACAATCTGATTTTCTGCAGTTATCAGATTATTAAGTGTAAACACACTGAACCAGTTACTGACACAGTCTGATTTACTGCAGTTATCAGATTATTAAGTGTAAACACACTGAACCAGTTACTGACACAATCTGATTTTCTGTAGTTATCATATTATTAAGTATAAACACACTGAACCAGTTACTGACACAATCTGATTTACTGTAGTTATCAGATTATTAAGTGTAAACACACTGAACCAGTTACTGACACAGTCTGATTTTCTGCAGTTATCAGATTATTGAGTGTAAACACACTGAACCAGTTACTGACACAATCTGATTTTCTGTAGTTATCAGATTATTAAGTGTAAACACTCTGAACCAGTTACTGCCACAATCTGATTTACTGCAGTTATCAGATTATTAAGTGTAAACACACTGAACCAGTTACTGACACAGTCTGATTTACTGCAGTTATCAGATTATTAAGTGTAAACACACTGAACCAGTTACTGACACAGTCTGATTTACTGCAGTTATCAGATTATTGAGTGTAAACACACTGAACCAGTTACTGACACAATCTGATTTACTGCAGTTATCAGATTATTGAGTGTAAACACACTGAACCAGTTACTGACACAATCTGATTTACTGCAGTTATCAGATTATTAAGTGTAAACACACTGAACCAGTTACTGACACAATCTGATTTACTGCAGTTATCAGATTATTAAGTGTAAACACACTGAACCAGTTACTGACACAGTCTGATTTACTGCAGTTATCAGATTATTAAGTGTAAACACACTGAACCAGTTACTGACACAGTCTGATTTACTGCAGTTATCAGATTATTAAGTGTAAACACACTGAACCAGTTACTGACACAATCTGATTTTCTGCAGTTATCAGATTATTAAGTGTAAACACACTGAACCAGTTACTGACACAATCTGATTTTCTGCAGTTATCAGATTATTAAGTGTAAACACACTGAACCAGTTACTGACACAATCTGATTTTCTGTAGTTATCAGATTATTAAGTGTAAACACGCTGAACCAGTTACTGACACAATCTGATTTACTGCAGTTATCAGATTATTAAGTGTAAACACGCTGAACCAGTTACTGACACAATCTGATTTTCTGTAGTTATCAGATTATTAAGTGTAAACACACTGAACCAGTTACTGACACAGTCTGATTTTCTGCAGTTATCAGATTATTAAGTGTAAACACGCTGAACCAGTTACTGACACAGTCTGATTTACTGCAGTTATCAGATTATTAAGTGTAAACACACTGAACCAGTTACTGACACAATCTGATTTTCTGCAGTTATCAGATTATTAAGTGTAAACACACTGAACCAGTTACTGACACAATCTGATTTACTGCAGTTATCAGATTATAGTGTAAACACGCTGAACCAGTTACTGACACAGTCTGATTTTCTGCAGTTATCAGATTATTAAGTGTAAACACACTGAACCAGTTACTGACACAATCTGATTTTCTGCAGTTATCAGATTATTAAGTGTAAACACACTGAACCAGTTACTGACACAGTCTGATTTACTGCAGTTATCAGATTATTAAGTGTAAACACACTGAACCAGTTACTGACACAGTCTGATTTACTGCAGTTATCAGATTATTAAGTGTAAACACACTGAACCAGTTACTGACACAGTCTGATTTTCTGCAGTTATCAGATTATTAAGTGTAAACACACTGAACCAGTTACTGACACAGTCTGATTTACTGCAGTTATCAGATTATTAAGTGTAAACACACTGAACCAGTTACTGACACAATCTGATTTTCTGCAGTTATCAGATTATAGTGTAAACACGCTGAACCAGTTACTGACACAGTCTGATTTTCTGCAGTTATCAGATTATAGTGTAAACACGCTGAACCAGTTACTGACACAGTCTGATTTACTGCAGTTATCAGATTATTAAGTGTAAACACACTGAACCAGTTACTGACACAATCTGATTTTCTGCAGTTATCAGATTATAGTGTAAACAC
>NC_051231.1:34112548-34120048 GCF_015220715.1 Pygocentrus nattereri | reverse complement strand
TGTCTCTCTCTGTCTCTGTCTCTCTCTCTCTGTCTCTGTCTCTCTCTCTACCTGAATGCAGCCAGCTCCTCCGGTTCCTCTCTCTCATTCTGACTCTCTCTCCTCTCTCATTCTGTCTCTGTCTCTCTCTCTCAATCTGTCTCTGTCTGTCTCTGTCTCTCTCTGTCTGTCTCTCATTCTGTCTCTCTCTGTCTCTCTCTCTCTCTCTGTCTCTGTCTCTGTCTCTGTCTCTCTCTCTCTGTCTCTGTCTGTCTCTCATTCTGTCTCTGTCTCTCTCTCTCTCTCTGTCTCTCTCTATGACTCTCATTCTGTCTCTCTCTGTCTCTCTCTCTCTCTCTGTCTCTGTCTGTCTCTCATTCTGTCTCTCTCTGTCTCTGTCTCTCTCTCTCTGTCTCTGTCTCTCTCTCTACCTGAATGCAGCCAGCTCCTCCGTCAGTGCCGCGTTTTCCCTCTCAGAAGCTGTTAGTTGGACCACTAGCCCCGCCCTTTCCCGAGCAAGCTCCACCCTGCTGCGTCCCGCCTCCTCCAGAGCCACTCCCTGTCGCTCTCCTTCACCGCGGGCCATGCCAAGCTCCGCCCCCAAAGAGCTCACCTCGCCACACAGCTGGAACAGATTAAAAGCACAAACATCAACCTCAGCGCAGGCTGCGTCTCAAACAGCTTCACTGATCAGTCAGAGTAATTCGGCTCAGTCCCATGTTCTTATCTTCACCCCTACCCCTTGATTTCAAGTGTCTTCTTGCCCCTTAGAACTGAGTTACAGGGCAGTGGTTGAAATCTTCCCTCTGAAATGGGACCCTCAAATAAAAAGAGCATCACTTCATTAAGTAAATCAGTCCATTCAAGGATTCAAGGATTCAAGGAGATTTTATTGTCATTCGCATCACATGGTACATGAGGTGGAACGAAATTAAGATCTCATGGTCCAGTTTACACCCAAGAGCTGTTATTAAAATAGATAAATAAATAGAAAGTACACAAGAGAGGGAGAGTAGGAGAGTAGGCAGTTAGCAGCAATATGAAGTCCAGAGTGCAAGTTTGCTATAGCAGCATGATATTGACTTAGAGCAGTGGATAAAGTGTCTAGATAAAGTGTCTCAGTGCGGTCTCCAGATTATCGACGTCCGTCTTAAATCTCTCTCTTTACCGTTTCGTAGCTACTAGCTGGGCGAGACTGTCGTCTGTGTTGCTATGGTGACCAGCCGTCTGCGCTGATCTTCAGGGTTAAAGGGTGAATCAGCAGTTCTACATTAACTCCAGCGTTTAAGACCATTTACTGTTAAACTGTGTTGAAGGATCAGCAGAGCTTTATTTTACTGTAGAGGAGGATTATTTTATTATTACCTACTGATCTGATTCAGCTGTGGAGCCGCGACAGGGCAGTAAACGAGCCGCATGCAGCTCCAGAACCACATGTTGCTGACCCCTGCTTTAGGTCCATCAAAGTGTCCTTCTTGTGGAGCAGACTTTGCTGAAATAATGATTTTACAGTTTTCCAAAATACTGTTTAAAGCGCATATCAAGTCCTGACCTCACAGGAGGATATAACATGTCTGTAGTCCAAGAGTAGCACCGTCGCTAATACACAACCTTGTTCTACTCTAATAAACCTGCTTAGGCTTTAACGCGGTGAAGTTCTGCAAACCGACAAATAAAACGTGCTCATTTATATTCAAATCGAGCGGCGTGCGGTGTTTTCCGCACCCACATTTTACTCACCTGAGTGACTTTGTCCTGTAATTTCTGCCTGTCTGCTCGGAGCGCCTGAAGCTCCGCCTCCAGCCCTGCCCTGAGCAGCTCAGACTCCTGCAGTGATTGGTGCAGGGCGAGGCGGGCGGAGTCCAGCTCTAGTCGGTCCTGCTCCAGCCGCACCAGCTCGTCTCTGATGGTCAGTTTCTCCTGCTCCGCCTCCCTCCGCTGAGACAGCAGGAGACTCTTCTCCTCCTCCAACTACAACACACAGCAAACGTTAAAGATTTACTGTGTGGTGCTGTTCAGGTGTGTGGTACCTGTGTGATGATGCTGTTCAGGTGTGTGGTACCTGTGTGATGATGCTGTTCAGGTGTGTGGTACCTGTGTGATGATGCTGTTCAGGTGTGTGGTACCTGTGTGATGATGCTGTTCAGGTGTGTGGTACCTGTGTGATGATGCTGTTCAGGTGTGTGGTACCTGTATGATGATGCTGTTCAGGTGTGTGGTACCTGTGTGATGATGCTGTTCAGGTGTGTGGTACCTGTGTGATGATGCTGTTCAGGTGTGTGGTACCTGTGTGATGATGCTGTTCAGGTGTGTGGTACCTGTGTGATGATGCTGTTCAGGTGTGTGGTACCTGTGTGATGATGCTGTTCAGGTGTGTGGTACCTGTATGATGCTGTTCAGGTGTGTGGTACCTGTATGATGCTGTTCAGGTGTGTGGTACCTGTATGATGCTGTTCAGGTGTGTGGTACCTGTATGATGATGCTGTTCAGGTGTGTGGTACCTGTGTGATGCTGTTCAGGTGTGTGGTACCTGTATGATGATGCTGTTCAGGTGTGTGGTACCTGTATGATGCTGTTCAGGTGTGTGGTACCTGTGTGATGATGCTGTTCAGGTGTGTGGTACCTGTGTGATGATGCTGTTCAGGTGTGTGGTACCTGTGTGATGATGCTGTTCAGGTGTGTGGTACCTGTGTGATGCTGCTGTTCAGGTGTGTGGTACCTGTATGATGCTGTTCAGGTGTGTGGTACCTATATGATGCTGTTCAGGTGTGTGGTACTTGTATGACGCTGTTCAGGTGTGTGGTACTTGTATGACGCTGTTCAGGTGTGTGGTACTTGTATGACGCTGTTCAGGTGTGTGGTACCTGTGTGATGATGCTGTTCAGGTGTGTGGTACCTGTGTGATGATGCTGTTCAGGTGTGTGGTACCTGTGTGATGATGCTGTTCAGGTGTGTGGTACCTGTGTGATGATGCTGTTCAGGTGTGTGGTACCTGTATGATGCTGTTCAGGTGTGTGGTACCTGTATGATGCTGTTCAGGTGTGTGGTACCTGTATGATGATGCTGTTCAGGTGTGTGGTACCTGTATGATGATGCTGTTCAGGTGTGTGGTACCTGTGTGATGATGCTGTTCAGGTGTGTGGTACCTGTGTGATGATGCTGTTCAGGTGTGTGGTACCTGTGTGATGATGCTGTTCAGGTGTGTGGTACCTGTATGATGCTGTTCAGGTGTGTGGTACCTGTATGATGATGCTGTTCAGGTCAGACTTGTCCTGAGCCAGGCTCTCGTTCATGCTGCCCATTTTAGCCAGAGAGTCTCGCAGCGCTGCCTCCTCAGAGTGGAGCTTCGCTACCAACAGCGTCAACTCAGCATTGCTGGACTCCGCCTGGACACAAACACACAAACACACCTGGCGTGTAATAATTAACAGTATGAGGAATGCGCAGTATGCAGAAACTGGTGTGTGTGAACGGGCCTTCAATCACTGTTCCCTACATCAGGAGAACCATACAGAACACTACAGAACACTCACAGGTGCCAGAATAAAGTGGGTGGGGCTTATGCGATGGACACACCCACTCAAAAGACTTTTTTTTCTGAAACACTTATAATCAGTCGTGATTTCTGGGGGTTGTTTTGTTACTGGGAGGTGAAGTTTTATTGAAAACTTAAAATACTTAAAATAGTCTAGACTATAGTCTGGTCTAACTGTCTAAGGCCCAGTCCCATTTCACCACTCAGCCCTACCCTTCTGTTTTGCGTGTTCTCGTCTAGGTGTAGGGTGTCCTGATTCTGAGACAGAGGGGTGAGGTGAAGTGATAGCGCTACAAACGGAGGTTTTCAGAGACTCCAAACAAACTGACGTGAGAAAAGAAGAAAAACCGGCGAGACGGAGAACAAGAGACCAAAGAAACCCACAAATGGGAGAATTTTCTCTGTTAAAAATATAATAACCACCGTTTTATCTTGGCTTAATGCTGTTTCAGTGGATTTTGGTTCTTTATCTTCATAACAAGCATGAAAACTCACTAGCAGCGCTGACGTCTCAGTAGCTAAATTTCCCGGTCCACCTTAAATGGTGTAGTAGTTCATCCTCAGGCGTCAGAACTGCTGCTCCACAGATATTCAAATCTGGAGAATCTCTGACTTCAGCATCACATCACTGAAGAATTAGGGGGGGTGATAATAAATAACTGCCCCCCTCTTTGAAGGCGTATGATCCCTAAATGTAACTAAAGCCCAGCAGTGAGGAGCTGAACTTTCCCCTCCTCTGCTGTCCCTGCAGACGGGCAGGGTCGCCTACAGAGCGGCGCTAGTAGCTGTTAATGAAGTGATGCTCTTTTATTAGAGGGTCTCATTTCAGAGGAAGATCTCAACCACTGCCCTGTAGCTCAGGAACAAGGGGCAACACTCGAAAACAAGGGGTTGGGTGTAAATAAGAAATGGGACTGGACCTTAGAGTCTAAGACTTACAATAGAACAGATTTCATTTTGTTTCAAGACATTGAGGAATCAAATAATCCAGACCCTGCTGAGAGCGTCAGTGAGCTGGTTCTTCTCAGTCTCCAGCAGCTGCCTCTCTATCTCCCCCTGCTGGAGCGCCTCCTTCACTGCGGCCAGTTCAGAGCGCAGAGAGCTGCCACGGGTTTCACTCTGACCCCACTGAGTCTGACTGCACAGGGAGAAAGATGGTCAACATTCTTCGTTCAGTCCTTCCTACACATTTATCTGAGCTGATGTTCACAGTACAGTTGCCCTTTTCCTCAGACGTGGTCTTTCTCGCCGATTCACATCTGCGCGTCCAAGTTCACATCATCTCAGCGCGCGGTATCGGCTACTTCAACTACATGACACAGGTATGTTAGGATGGGCCACAGCTAGAACAGACAAAGCTGGAGCGAACGATATGATTATAGAGAAATATTTATATCATTCTTTACATTAAAATCCCGTTTAATACAGCGTTCACCTCTGTGTGCATCTGCATTGTTCTTCTTGCTGCTTGCATAAGTGTACGGACGCTACCAGGACACTGGGCTGAAAGTGTGATGGACATGACCGTGTCAGAATGTTGAAAGTGGTCAGTTAGGAAAGGAAGCAGGATCTTTATTTTAGTGGTTGTGATCTTTGCGGTTATTTATTATGTTGTTTCACGACCTCATGGTCCACAAGCTCTGACAAGTCTCTTCTCAAAAGAACCTCAAACTACTCGAGAAGTGAACAGAGAAAAAAAAAAAACAGTCAATGATCTGATTAATAAACAGGTTAATCAATAAAAAATAAAACATTCTTGTTTAATATGTTGTTGTCAACGTAAGGTAAAGAAAGTGGGTATGGGGGGGGGGGGGGGGGCTGTTTGTCACATGAAATATTGTGAATGACAGAAAATAAATATTATCATAAAAATAAGCGGCCCCACCCCCCCCAACGCAAATAAAACACAAAACTACATTAATATTAACTTAACATAAAGCAGGTCATGCAAACGTACAGTGCTGGGACAGATTAGTACTTCGTGATGAGGCTCACAGGCTTTATTCATTTTAAGTTTTAAGTTTAATTATTACTGTCGTTATTATGGATTATAGCGGTTGGTATAGTGTATAGTGGGATAGTGAAGTGGGTAACACCTCTGCCTTCAGTGCTGTAGACTGGGGCTGAATCCCTGCTTAGACAAGCACCCTATACTACACCAATAAGAGTCCTTGGGCAAGACTCCCAACACCGCCTTCACCTTCCTCTGTAAAATGATCACTTTGTAAGTGACTCGGGATAAGAGCGTCAGCCAAATGCCACATTATTATCTTGCTTTTTTTGGGAAATATTGGCTTATCTGATTTAATATTATGTTTTAATTGGCATTAATAGTAATAATAATAATAATAATAATAGCAATCTAATCTGAGCTCCGGCTGCTGAGCGACTCACACTCTCTGGGCCTCGGCTTTGGCGCGCTCTCTCTCCTGCACGGCCGCCTCTCTCTCCTCTCTCTCGTGGTCTCTCTCTCTCTGTGCAGACGCCACGGCCTGCTGGAGCCTCTCACACTCCAGCTGCAGCAGCTGCTCCTTCATCTGCGCTGCCTGGGCCGCCTTCTCCAATCCGTCCTTCCCACTGAAGGACGAAGACAGAGAAAAGAGGAAGTCTTTAGGGCCCATATCCTACATTTGGGGCACTTCTTCTTACTGTGGTCTAATTCTAACGTTTGTGAGGTTTTCTGATCTCAACTCACTTCTACATGACCGGTTTACAGCCTCTCTGTACCCCTTAGGATCAGACAGGCTGTTTCAGTTACTGTGCCTTTACAAACTGTTGTATGTAAATGGGCTCTCTTCTGATTGGCTGCCCTGTATTGTGCCTCTATAGGCTATAACACTCCTTATAACCGCATGTCCTGAAACAAGCACCTCGTTGAAGGACCTCGTCCGCTGACTAAGATCTGTGATAATTAAATCCTTTATTTTAAGTGGTTTATTAGTGAATTAGACAACATTCATGCAACGATCGATCAGAGTAAACAAAGCAGGTGTGCTGACCTGGTCAGTCTCTCTCTCTCCTGCCGTATCCTCTCTCGCTCTCTCACGGCTGCCTCTTTCTCTCTCTGAGCATCATCCCTCTCTCCCTGCATCGCCTGCGCACGTAGCTCCGCCTCCCGTCTCCCTGACTCCGCCTCCGCCACCTGTTTACGCAGCTGCTGCAAAGACGACTGCGCAGCCTGCAGGCGACCCTTGACCTCCTGTGGGCAGACAGATGCAGGGATGAACTTCAAGAGCTGCTTTCCTGCACACGCACTAATCACAACACTGAGAGTAAAGACACAGTTAAAGGGTAATTCCACCAACTTTTCAAAATTCCCCCATAACTCAGTCCGTGAGGTGTAAACAGAGAGATTCCGAGCGGTTTGGAATGAAATGGTTCAGATGTCTTTACAGTGGTGGTGATAGGAACCAGGCGTCATCTGAGCTTATATGGAATGTTGATGATGGAAAACAGTGGAAAATCTGGAATAATGAGTTTTCTTTGGGGACTATTTTGCCGCACAGCGCCCTGCATGTCTCCCTCCACCATGAATGGAGTTGAAGTTCTCTAAACTCTCATAAAACAGCGTCTCAGTCATCAGGCAGTGAATTCAGAACCAGTTCATGTAGGAACTTGGAACGTGGAGTATTCCACACTTAACCCATTAACGTCCGTACCTGAAATGTGAAACGTTCTCTGTGCTCTGAGAAAAACGTCTGACTGGGAATAAGTTAAGAATGAAATGAAGTACATATTTTTTTAGGTTTGTCACTCATTAAAAACAAATAGGTGGAATAAGATCACATGCAGGTATGTTATTAAGGGTTAAACTGTATTTAAAAAAAAAAAAAAAAACTATGTCCAGTCCATTACTGAGACTAGAGCTGGGAGGAAGGGGGCTGGAGCCGGGAGTGTGGCAGTGAATGACAGTCGACTGCAGCCTTAGGTATTACATTAGATGCCATGACTTACATATCAGTCTTATTCTGGAAATCTCCACTGTC
>NC_051231.1:34100048-34107548 GCF_015220715.1 Pygocentrus nattereri | reverse complement strand
ACACACAAATATATATACACACACTTTCACAGATACGTTCACTGTCCTCACAACGTTCAGGACCACAGCTGAGCAGAAATGTACTTTAGAGAGTTTAATGCTCTGCTGTCGGTTTTTAAATGACCTCTTAATGACCTTAAAGCTCCTGGATGTGTGTCTCTTTATGATGTTAGATCTGCAGATTCTGACCTCCAAACACCTTCAGTGAAACACAGACAATGTGGAGATTTTACATCAATACTCATAATTACTGACTGCAAAGCGCTCGGGGCCACTGCTGGTATGAAAACTGCTCTACAAAAAGATCTTTTTATTATTATTATTATTATTTCTATCCACACAGTAGAGCCCATCCTTCATTTATTTCATTTCCGCTCAAAACAGCCATTAAGTACAAGTTGCTCACTTTTCTGAAGAGATTTGAAGGCAACAGCATGAACATCACTGAAAATCATCAACCAGCTTCTAAGACTGAACTGTGCCTGCAGATTCTCCGAGGAGCTGAGAGTGAGGCTCCTGAAGAGAACGGAAGCTGTAACGGAGGGGAAGAGACTCACTGACCCTCACGCAGCTGAGAGGACTTATTTGTATATAGGTTTGATGCTTCTGTGTATTTTAATGTTGAATATATATTTTGTTCTTCTTTCTGAGTCTGAAAGCTTAATAACCTGTACTCTGTCCAACGATGAACACAAACGCAAAACAATAACGAAGAATGAACTACGCCCTGTCCCCTCTGTCCAGACGGTGTAAAGCAGCTTATTAGCCCCGCTGAGTGAGTGTGAGTGAAAGTGTGAGCTCTGGAGACTCAGTAGGGGTCAGTGCGCTGTCTGACCTCTGCTGCTCCTCTTCCAGACGTATAAGTGCCGTCTCAAGTTCACTGCTGGGCTCGTCCTCCACACGCCGCTGACCGTTACTGGACAGTTCACTCTGTAAAATATCAAACCGTCGACCATTACTGGACAGTTGAATATAATAAACTAGGCACAGTATCTCAGTATCTCACAGTGTGTGTGTGTGTGTGTGTGTGTGTGTGTGTACTGTGCGTGGTTTGCTGTGTCCAGTCTGAAAGCACTCACACTGAGTCTGTTCTGGTCCATCTCGGAGGACTTCTCCAGCAGGGTCTGCTCCAAATCACTGCATTTCTTCTTATACTGGAGAACCTGAACACATGAGAAATGAGGACACATCATAAAGAACGGACAGTCACTGGACCACACAACCAAAATTGGAAACTCTCTTTGGACAAACAATTCAATATTTCTGGGTATAAAAGCAAACTTCAGCTTCCCGTGACGTTTTCCGGCCATGTCCGAGTGTATGAGGAGTGCAGTACGTATGAGCTGCTCACTTCGAGCCTTGAGATCAGGTCACTACCACAAAAGGGCAATGTGTACTCAGTTACTGAGAAATGCCTGAAAAAACAAATAAACGGACGGACGGATGGATGGGTGGGTGGGTGGGTGGATGGATGGTAGTACATATTAATGTAAGAAGAAACTCTTTGTGTCTAAAAGTCTGTCAACTCCAGAGTTTCTTCTGTGCTGCAGTAACAGCCTCGACTTTACACTAGATACTGAACATTGCTGTGAGGATTTGATTGAGCATTAGTGAGGCCAGATACTGATGTTGGATGGTCCGTTCTGCATCAGTCCAACTCATCCCAAACGTGTTGGATGGAGCTCCATCAGTCCAAAGAACAGAGTTCCACTGCTCCTCAGCCCAATGCTGGGGGGCTTTATACCCCTCTAGCCCGCGCTTGGCACTGGACATGATGGCCTCAGGTTAATCCAGAGTGTCCGATTCACTGCTTTTCTATGGAGTTAATACAAGCTGCACAACCCAAACAGAATGAACGAGCCCTGACCTTGGCCTGTAGTTTCTGGACGAGTTGAGCCTGTCTCTGCTGGCCCTCCTGGTATGCGGTCAGCTTGCGTTTGTAAGCGGCCTGCTCCTCCTCCAGCCGCCGCCGCAGATCCACGTTCTGCTGGGCGAGACTCCGCGACTCCGCACAGTCTCCATCCCCAACGCCCGTCTCCAAACGTAGAGCCTGCTCCAACTAAACACAGCGAATACACCAGCGTCCAGTCAATTATCTCCACCTGTTCACACGCACTGGCCATTTTATCAGAAACTCCTCCTACGCAGGAGCAATCAGCAGGTTTACACTTACAGACGGTGTTAAACAGTTTATTAGCCCCCTCTACACCATACATCTGTGAAAAGAGACCCCCATAGGACACTACACTCTCAGAAATTACGGTTCTGCTCCGGTACATTTTTCCTTCATCAAGGTACAAACAGCATAAATGTTCCTCAAAGCTCCAGCTGTGGTTCTAAGGTCTGATTGTGGAGCTTAAATCAGTTCCTTCAGGTGAAAAGTTGGTATTTGTTCCTTTTCATAACCGAATGTTTAAGCCTGGAGGCGAGGCGAGGCGGGTGTGTGGAGTCAGTACAGCTTAGAACAGATCATTTCAGTGGATTATGGTTCCGTTATGTTCCCTGACTGAAGGGACTGAGATGGAGTCTTGAGGGTCCATATAAAGGAGCAACTTTTTGGTGCCCCTGGGGAGTCACAAGGTCACTCATATGGGAGATCTGGCCATGTCTGCAAAGTAACCATTTTGGAGATAACTGCGGACGGTGATGACCGCATACATCAACGTTCTGGGAAATTAAACCCAATAACACAGAACTCACGAGCTGCCTGTACGTGAGCTAGGCCGATCAGATGTACCCAAAGACCCATGTGCTGTGACATCACAACCAACTCTACATTCAGTGCTAAAGCCTCGAAACGTGGATGAGATGGTCTTTAGTGGCCAAAAAAGCAGGCCTGCATCTTCATTTACAGAATATTGGTAAAACAAATTGCAATAATCTCCCCAAATCATTCAGCCCACCAAGGTGGTCTCTGTTTCTGAGTGCTGTAGTGGGGCTGATAAGCTGTACAGTAACAGACGAGCCACAGCTTGTATCTGTAAACCTGCGCAGCGCAGCTGTATTAGAGGCGTTTCCGATAAAGTGGCCAATGACAAGTGACCACATCCACAAGCATTGGTCAGTACCGGGAGCAGCTATGGGGGAAATAAAGAGCTGATAAAAGGCGTCCATGGTGACCCCCACCGCCAACGATAACGTCCAGTCTCCATCGGAGACGCTCAGGAACCCGAACACAGGCTGTAAGGAATTACAGCTAAAACCAACACAACCCTCAGCTGTAGATCCGCACTGACACACTGCTTGGGGGGGACGGTGGGGGGGACGGTGGGGGGGGGGGGCACTGAACCACCTCATAACCAAGCTTCTCATCTGACGTCTGTGGACTTTCACACGCACCAAAAACCATGTGTCCTTTCTGCATGACCAGTTTCTAAATCTCTTTACCCCCGTTTCTCGTACTGTGCCTTTAAGACTGATATATGCAAATGAGCTCTGTCCTGACTCGCTACTTTGCTCAAAATGTAGTCAGGGCTGAACCACTCCTTATAATTTCAGTAAGAATGGGCGGGGCTAAACCGATATAGGCTGAATAGGCGGATAAATGCAAATGTGATGGTTTTTGTGACATCACAACAACAGTCAATTCAAAACGTTCTGTATTTGCAGGTTATTTGTATTTATTATACACACAGAACAGTTACAGACTGTAGTCCATCTGTTTCTCTGATACTCTGTTACTTCTTCAGTGGTCAGGACCCCCATGGACCCTCACAGTGCAGGTACTATTTGGGTGATGGGTCATTCTCATTTTAAACACCTCAGTGTCGCTGCTGGACTGAGAATAGTCCACCAACCAGAAACATCCAGCCGACACGTCCTGTGGGCAGCGTCCTGTTGTGCTGCTAACAATAAGTAACTGATTCATTACGACTATATTAGTAAATGATTCATTAAGTGTTAATCAGCGCACCGATAGCCATTAGTTCAGCTTGTGATTAACAGCCTACGGAGCTTTTATACTTACTTACTGACCACTACCTGCTGTTTATTAATGCCCATATATTAATACGTGTGTCAGGGATCTCAGTAGTACGTCTGAATTTATCTTAATAATCACTGACGTTAAAGCTGTGTTTATTGTCCACTGCGCAGCCCTGTGGCGAAGGATGTCTCTCATATATCCTCTCACTGTGGTCACTCAACAGGACTGACCGCAGAGCAGATTCGGGACAGAAAGTAACGCAAAACAAATCCAGAGCAGTGAAGCTGCCCCAGCACGTCTACAAGCCCACAGCAGCCACTCAAACACCAACCCCCACAATGCCCCCCAAACCTGCCCCTGAACCCCCACCCCACCCTGTTTACAGTCTCCAGGGGTGACAAACGCCATGGCAACGTGCCACTTCACCTCATTCCACTCCACATCGCCGCGGAGACGGGCCGGCCTTCCTCACACACTCGCGCAATGAAAGGAAAATGAGCAGGGATGATTTGTATTCGTCCGAGAGGCTTTTACAGGCACCGAAACACCTCGGACAGGCTGAGGAGCGGCACCCGGCCCAGACCTCCCGCACACCACAACGGGAATTCACTCCGCGCCCAAACGTTCACAGGGTTCGCCGCATTCCTTCCACGGGAACTTCTCTGGAAATGCTCTGCTGCACATAAACACACGATGCTAGTACTTCACTGACACGAGAACCACAGCACTCTATACCACAAACAGAGCCCTGGACAAGCACTCAGAACAGGTTCTAGCTTCACAGAGCTTCATTACAGCAAACCACAGTCTGAGATCATGAGGTCTGGACTGGGTTTAGTGCCGCTTTTGTATCTTAATGTAGAAAATAAATCAGATATTTCCATTAAATGTTCTTTTAACGCTATTTTCTGTAAATTCTCTAAAGTTTTTTGGCTTCACCACTTCAGAAATCTTCAGGAGTGGAATATATCGCTGTGGTCGGAACAAAAAATCTCCAGTTTTGCCGTTTTTCTGTTTTTGACATCGTTTGAAAAAGCCTGTTGTTCTTTACATCGTGTGTAAATTTCATGATGAATGGACCAAAAGAAACGGCCCAAAATGGCCTGGAAAGACGTCTGGTTCCATTGACTTCCATTAAAAGTAAAGTAGGTTTTTTCCTTCTCCTGTAAAGTTCCTGCTTTGGAGAAGGTTTTGTTCACTCTTTAAAAAGATGGTTCTTCAAGGTTCTTTAGCAAAGAGTTCTATATGGAATATAGAATCATGACCACTGAAACCATCTGCATGCTCAAAGGGTTCTTTTGTGTGATATAATAGCCCTTCAGACTGATGGAGAACGTGCTGTATGGTACCATATAGCACCAAAAAGGGTTCCGCATTTGTTACGATATCGACGTTGTAACGATAGAAGAACCCTTATTGGTGCTATACAGGACCATTTTCAAAAAAGGTTCTGTACAGAACCATATACAACACATCCTCCCTCAATCGAAGAACCATCTCAATATGCAAAGAACTCTCTAAGCATGTCAAATGTTGGTTGAGTGTTCTTGGTCCTACACAGAACCATTTTCTTAGAAACATAGAAAACACTCCATTTGCATGCTTAAGAAGCTCTTTGCATGGTGAAGTTCTTCAGATTGATGAAGATGGTTTATATATGGGTCCATAGAGAACCTTTTTTAAAATTGTTCTATACAGCACCAAAAATGCTTCTTCTATTGTTACCCATGTTGGTGCTCTATGGAACCATATACAATACATATGGCATCAACCTGAAGAACCATTTAATGCAAAGAACGCTTTGAGCATGCCAACGGTTTGAGTGTTCATGTTTCTGTGAAGAACCCTCTTTACCGAAGAGTACAGCAGCACCCTCGACACGATCAGGATGGCGCGAGTCAGTGAGGCAGTGAGGCATATAATGATAACTCTAACGTAGTCCTGCTGTCGTTCTCACTGCAGGTTTGTCCTGAGAACAAAGTAAACGGATCGGGTTTTGCTGGTTCTCATGCTCTTGTTGGAAGAAGGTGTTTAAAGGCTGCTAAGCGATGACGCGTTTAGTCTCACATCAATCATTATTCTGCAGTCAACTACAATCAGAACCATAAGAACCATAATCGGGCCCGCGGGTCGTACATTTAACCCCTTAAAATCCCAGGCTTTTTACACGCTGAGGCTTATTATTCGGTAACTACGGCGACTTCAGCGCAAACTGGCTGAGTTATTCTCAGGCTCTAGCAGCGTCCAGTAAAACCCTGGACCGTCGGTGGCTCCTGGCCATTTAACCTCCCAACACTTCGGCCGCGCTCTCACCCTCTCGCTGATGGCGCTGTATTTGATGGCGAGCTCATCGCGGTCGGCGCGGCTGTGGGCCAGCAGGTCCTCCAGACGGCCGAGTTCACTCTGCAGCACCCGGTTCTCCTCCTGCAGAGACAGGACCGAGGACATACTGGCCCCTGAGAGAGACAGAGAGAGAGAGGAACCTTGAGCGTCAGCTCAGATTTACTCCTGCAGATCTGTATGCTTAGAACGTGCCTTTGGATTAATAAGGTTCTATAAAACACCAGCACTAGTGCTACTGGAGTTACTAGAGCTTGAGCACAGCTGAACTAGAGCTGAACCTGGTGAAACCTGTCGGGCTCAGACAGAATTCTGTCAGGCTCGGGTCGGGCTCAGACAGAATTCTGTCAGGCTCGGGTCGGGCTCAGACAGAATTCTGTCAGGCTCGGGTCGGGCTCAGGCCCGAGGACTGAGGAGCTGTAATCCGCTCAGTGGCCGTCAGGACTGCGGTGAGACTGGCTGTCTGTGGTGGGTGAGCAGCTTGTTCAGCTCTGCTCAGAACCTCAGGTCCATCATACCGCTGTCGTTCAGGTTCTTGGTGACGATTTCTCGCACTCGGGCTGGAATGCAGGTGGGCGGGGCATCGGGGGAGGGGCCTCGCACCGTCAATCTCTTCTCCTCAGACAACACGCTCTCCTCCAGCTTCTGGAAGACATCACAGTCACATAATTACTACAGGAAGAATCAGTGAAGGAATCAGAAGGTGGTGATTCAACTGCATCAGTCTGGGAACATTTTAATCAAAGACCCCCTAATTAACCTCTCGGACCCCCGTCTCAAAATCAAAACACTGGAGGTCCCTGAAAATAAACGTATAACGTTAAGCTGTCTGTTAGTGAAAAACACAGACACTGAAGATGGTTCTTCAGTAAAGAAAATGGTTCTTTATAGAACCATGAATACTCAAAGAACCCTTTGCATGATTAAAGGGTTCTTCGCCTTGTGAAATGGTACAGCTCCAATATGGCACCATTACTGTTACAAGCCAAAGAACCCTCTCTCTACAGCGGACGTCCCAAAGCAGCTGATCCAGAAACGCAGGTGTAGCCCCTGCCGAGCGTCACCGAGGGAGACGGCGTCAGGAGGAACTCACGAAGAGCGTGAAGCACAAACACTGAGAGGAACCAAGACTCGAGAGAGAACCCATCCTCCTCTGACCTGCAGGCATTTCTGCTTCACACGCCCTCCGGTCAGCGTTCACCCAGAAGACGCCTCTGACCGACTGATCTCAGAGC
>NC_051231.1:34085048-34095048 GCF_015220715.1 Pygocentrus nattereri | reverse complement strand
TGTAGCAGGACTGGTTCACCCAGTTGGTCCTTCGTAGCCTAGAAACCGTAACTCTGGCCGGATTCATCTGAAACACTCTACAACCAGCGGCAGCAGGTCTGTAGATCTGATTTAGGGGTGGTAAACGCCTACGTTTACATTCCCAAGTGAGGACAGTTAGGCCTGGTCAATGGATTTAGAGCAGTGTGGTTTGGAAAACACTCAATAAATCAGTGTAGATGTAGGTCTATTAATAATAATAATAATAATATTATCATCATTATTATTATTATATTATTATTATTATTGAAGTACTTTATGTGGTTCTATTTTGTCTGCTCCAACCTATTATTCTGTAGAAAAACTACCCATGATGCACGCCGTGTGCCGAGAGAGGCGAGATTTTTGTCAAACCTCCCTGAAAACGATTCACGGTCAGGTTGGGACTTCATTCCGAATGAAGCCCAGACGCAGCGCTGACTCCGCCTCCACCGCAGATCCCCGAACACTCTGCTCTGGACCTGCCGCCCTTCTGCTCCTCTGAACTCTCGGCTGCGTGCAGCAACTCGTGGCCACAATATATCAATTTCTGGCCTTAATATAATAAACGCTCAATTGCGGCTACAATATAATAATTTGTGGTTTCAGTATAACTAATTTTGGCCTCAGTGTGTTAATCTGTGGCCTTAATATAATTACTTGTGCCCTCAGTATATTCATTTGTGGCCTCAATATAATTGTGGCCCTGACACAGTACTTTGTAGTCTCAGTATAGCAATTTGTGGCCTCAATATAATTCATTTGTGGCCTAGACATATTAATTTTGCAGCCTCAACATAGTAATATGTGGCCTCAATATAATTAATTGTACTCTCAGTTATTTGTGGTCTCAGTATAATGAGTGGCCTCAATATAATTCATTTTTGGCCTTGACAAAGTCATTTGTAGTCTCAATATAATTAATTGTGCCCTCAGAATAGTAATTTGTGGCCTCAATATAATTAATTGTGCCCTCAGAATAGTAATTTGTGGCCTCAATATAATTAATTGTGCCCTCAGAATAGTAATTTGTGGCCTCAATATAATTAATTGTGCCCTCAGAATAGTAATTTGTGGCCTCAATATTGTAAGGCGGTCGTGATTAGGGTCTGCTGCCCTCTTGTGGCGGCGTGTGGGAACTGAATCAGGACCATTATCGAGGTGACTTCTCTGCGAACTGTTTACTGAACATCGCGACAGTCAGGAGTCCTGAGGAGATGCAGGAGTCCTGAGGAGAGTCAGCAGATCTGAAGAGAGTCAGGAGCCCTGAGGAGAGCCAGCAGCCCTGAGGAGAGTCAGGAGCCCTGAGGAGAGTCAGCAGCCCTGAGGAGAGTCAGGAGTCCTGAGGAGAGTCAGCAGCCCTGAGGAGAGCCAGGAGTCCTGAGGAGAGTCAGCAGCCCTGAGGAGAGTCAGGAGCCCTGAGGAGAGTCAGCAGCCCTGAGGAGAGCCAGCAGCCCTGAGGAGAGTCAGGAGTCCTGAGGAGAGCCAGGAGTCCTGAGGAGAGTCAGCAGCTCTGAGGAGAGTCAGCAGCTCTGATGAGAGCCAGGAGTCCTGAGGAGAGCCAGGAGTCCTGAGGAGAGTCAAGAGCCCTGAGGAGAGTCAGCAGCCCTGAGGAGAGTCAGGAGCCCTGAGGAGAGCCAGGAGTCCTGAGGAGAGTCAGCAGCCCTGAGGAGAGCCAGCAGCTCTGAGGAGAGTCAGGAGCCCTGAGGAGAGTCAGGAGCCCTGAGGAGAGCCAGGAGTCCTGAGGAGAGCCAGGAGCCCTGAGGAGAGCCAGGACTCCTGAGGAAAGTTGGAATAAGAAGCTGGAGAACAGGAAACCAAACTGGTGTCAGATTAATTTTAGAGCCTCAGTGAGGATTAACCTCGGCTCACTGCCTCAGCAGGGGACGCCTGGGAGGAGAAGCTTCCTCTGCCTGCCTCTGAACCACACACACACACACACACACACACACACACACACACTCCCCGCAGCGAGCGCGAACACGTGACCTACCTGCAGGAGCGCGGGATTGAGATTCCATCAGCCCAGTAATCGCCGTAATCCCGGCTGCGTTTGGAAGTTCATGTGGAAGATCTGGATTCTTCCTCCGGATCTCTAACTCCAGACCCCTTTTCCGGGGTGGGACCGAGCAGAGAAGCGCCTCTGCCTCTGCAACTGCCTCTGCCTCTGTCCATCTACAGTCCTAACCCGCTGTGTGGAGCGTGTGCGGCGCCGACACGCCGCGTATTTACCGCAGAAGCGCGGACTGCACCGCTAACGGCCGCGGTCTCGCCCAGAGCGAGGAAGTTCACGGCTTCAGCTCAGAGCACGCACTTTAAACACGACTGAACAGCGCCACCTGCCGGCGAAGCAGCGCCAACGCAGCAGCGAAAAAAGTTCCACTGTATCTAAACTAGCGGTGAATTTGGCCTTGACGGCATCAGATATGGTACATCAATCTCTAAATACGGTTGTCATTATTTTCTACGGAGACCCTAAAGTTACACAGTAAATATTAATTTATAATAAGGCGGGGCCATGAATTTAAACATAATATTTAACTTATAACCAACCCTAAACCCAACCCCAACCCCACAGGACCCCCACAGAGCAGGTACTATTAGGGTGGTGGGTCATTCTCAGCACTGCAGTGACACTGACGTGGTGGTGGTGCTGGTGTGTTAGTGTGTGTTGCGCTGGTGCGAGTGGATCAGACAGCAGATGAGCTGTCGTCTCTGACTTTACATCTACAAGGTGGACCAACAAGCTAGGAGTGTCTAATAGAGTGGACAGTGAGTGGGTTAATCTCCCTCCAGAAATTATGTATTAATTTTATATTATTATTATTATTTAAAACTTTTATTTTGAAAAAGAGAAAGCACGGCTCTACTGCGCCTTTCCTTCCACGGCAGCGAAAGATCACCATGGTTACTCACCGTAGCCACGTAACTAGCGTAACTATTGAAATGAACGGAGCTTACGCAGCCGACGCAGCTAGGAACCGTCCTGCTACTTCACGGCTGTTTTTGTTAGAAATATTGAATTAAACCTGCGATAAAAGAAATGAAATAGGGTCGCCTTTCGTAGTTCTGCGTCTTATGTTTATCTTCAACCCAAAACACAAAGCCGTAAGCCAGGACGTCCGTGCAGTGTGACCTAAAATAAGATTAGCGCACGGATGCTAAAGCGCTAACAGAAACGAATCCTCGGATTTAAAAAAAAACCGTCATTATTTGGGTTATTTAGAGCTTTGTGTGTCTACACGGCGAGATTCAATTTAAAAAACACACTAAAAAACACTTAAAAACAATTTTGGACGAGGACGAAGTCCGCTTTCTATTCGCCGGCTTCTTCTTGGAACTTTCCGTTCCACCTTAAATGGTGCAGCAGCTCCATTTTGGCGCCTCAGGCCTCAGAATGGAGCTGCTGCACCATTTAAGGTGGAACGGAAAGTTCCAAGAAGAAGCCAGCGAATGAGAAACTGAGTTCAGCCTTCTTACAAGAGGTACATTTAAAAAGAGCCTCACCTCACTTAGGAAGTCGTGCGCCCGAGTTCCTCCTGCAGAAGTTCCCTGTTCTGCTCATATATTCATACCAGCAGAACCTCCTCCCTCACAACAGACCACACCATGGAGACAATCTGCTTACCCACACAATCTCAGTCACCTCTGAAAACCCACAGGAGCTTAGAGGAGCCTAAATCCAGCCTCAAGTGAAAGTGCTCCTGCAATCAAATCTACAGTGCACTCTTACAAAACATGGTTCTTCAAGGGTTGATGGAGAATTTACTGTATGTAGTTCTATATAGAACCTTTCTGAAAAAGGGTTCTGTATAGCACCGTAAAGCGGTGTTCTACTGTCACTAGAGATCGTAACAGTAGCAGAACCCTTTTGTGCTATATGGAACCACATACAGCACATTCTCCATCAATCTGAAGATCCACTGTCTTCACTAAGAACCATTTAAACATGCAGAGTTCTACATAAAACTCATAGTTCTAAATACAATCACTGCCTTTACCAAGAACCCTAGAAGAACCATCTTTTTTTATTAAATGTTATGATGTTAAGCTAGTAGAATGACTATAGAAGAACTATTTTTGAAAGGTTCTCCATAGAATCATGTGGAACTCAATAACAGCAGAACCATTTTTGGTGCTATACAGACTCATATGACACATTCTCCATGATTAGCAGTGTACACTTTTTAAGAAAGATGGTTCTTCAAGGGTTCTTTAGTAAAGACAGTGGATCTATATAGAAGCATGAACACTCAAAGAACCCTTTGGATGCTTGAAATGGTTCTTCAGAGTGATGGAGAATGTGTTGATATGGTTCCTTTCTGGTGCTATATAGAACCATTTTCAAAAAGGCATTATGCAGAACCGTTCATCACTCTGAAGAACCATCTCACTACGCAAGGAACCATTTAGGTACGCAAATGATTCTTTGAGTGTACATGGTTCTGTATAGAATCACTGTCTTTACTATAGAACCATTGAAGAACCTTCGCCTTGCAAACACTGTAATGCATTTAAGTACAAATCCATCTAATCTAATCTAATCGAATCGAATCAATCCCACGCATAGTGATCAATAATCCCAAAAGGCTCCAGAGAGGAAAACAGGTTTATTTACAAATAAAAGTGTTGCTTTACATTTTATACAGGTGATTCATCATTAAAGGCACTTAGGAAGAGTTTACAGATCAACAGCTGGTGAACTAACAAACTGATCCAATGAAAGCATGAGGAGAAAAACACTGTGGTCAGAGAGAAACGGCCGGTTCTGATCCGTAAACAAACAGCCGCGCTGACGAGAACGGCCTCAGCTCACCTTTATCTGAATGAAAGACACTGCAGGGCTCTGTTAAAGGAGCACCTCAGCGTTTTTCACCCCGACCGCCACGTGCTGCGTCTGTGGCGCACGGTCCATTAGCCCGCACAGTCATTTCAACAGGATTCCCTGAACTCGGACCAGAGCGGGAAACCCGTCGACTGTACTCACTCACAGTGGACGTCAATGGGCAGCTGCTGAATTCACTCATCTGAGGTCACCTGTTCAGCGCGACCTCTGGATACCAGCAACATTAAAGAGCTCCAACAATTTTTCAAAAGTTCCACATAATTAACTGGTTCAGATGTAAACAGAGCGGCTCTGAGTGGTTCTGGTGTGAAACGTTCTGTTCTAGATAAACGTACCGAGTCAGAACTGTTCACAGCTCCTCACAGAAAGTTCCTACATGAACTGGTTCTGAATTCCCTGCCTGATGATCTGAGACGCTCACCAGTGTTTTCTTATGTGGGGGTTGTTCTTGGGTGAGAACAGAATCTACACACACCCAAGAGAACAAAGGTGAGAACAGTTCTGCACTAAGAACACAACATGAATCTGATGTGGACTTTTTATTAGGACCTTCTCAAGAACACAGTTAGGGCATTGCCTGGTGCTCTTTAAACTGTATGTAAGATTCATGATGAATGGATCAAAAGAAATGGGTGGAAATGACTTGGGGGGGGGGGATTCCGGTTCCATTGACTTACATTAAAGGTAAAGAAGGTGTTACCTTCTCCTGTAAAATTACAATTTTGGAGATACAATATTTTATTGGGACAACAGTGAAATATACACACACACACACACACACACACACACACACACACACACACACACACACACACGCGCTTCAGTGAACCTACACCTGTAAAAACTATTATATCCCCCAAAACAAAGCTCTCTGAATCATCTCAACTCAATTATGGGTGAAGTTTGAAAAACTGGTGGACTTCCCCTTTAAGACAATGTAAAGTAACCAAAACTCCATTTTTCACTGCGTTAGTGCAGTACAGTTAAATAAAACTCCACAAGGCCAGAGAACGAGAACATTCCCTCAGTCTGTCCCATCCAGACACCTTTACTGTGAGACCGGAACAGCTGTGGACTAAAATCGTCATCATACAGTCACATACTTTAAACGCTGATTCACAGAAATCAGCAGCTGCACACTGACCTCCATTAGAAGTGAATTCAGAGTCGCTGTGTTTTCTGTTCTTCTCTGAGCTCAGGGAAGCATGTGGAGATTCCTGTCTGTGGTAACGGATCGTACAGTACAGACGCAGCACACGGATCGGGCTGAAAAACGCCGAGTGTTCGGGTAAAGCAAGTTCCACACGAATTAAACTGCACTTGGTCTTAGTTCGAGGGCCAAAGCAGGTCTGACTGTTGTGCTGAACTAAATGCCTGTGCTGAAGTCTTGTTGGGGGTGGTGTTGGATTTCTCTGGGGAACCGGTTTACTCAAAACTTTTGAGTATGTTTGGTTTGCCCCAAACAAAAGAATTCAGGAAAAATATCACTACTATGAAACAAAACACCTCTTACGTCTGGGGGAAAAGAAGAACTGACCACCACACAAACTGGAAAATCAACTTCACGCAAAGACGGCTCCGAAAATTCACAGACATGATCGTTACTTAAGGTAAAAAGGGAAAAGCAAAAAGCCAAACGAAAAGATCCCTCTGCGCAACGTGCCGAACACAAAGGAAGAGCGAAGGCCAGAAACGAAACGCGTCCAAACGAGGGAGGAATACTCTCCTGAGGAAGAGTGGAATGCATACATTTATCAGCTGTAACTAACAGTGATGTTTACACCATCTGACCTGCAGGAACACCGGCCTGCAGACACGACTCAACACAACCACGATGTGCACCTTACTGAGTGTGAGTGTAGGGAGGGAGAGAGAGAGAGATAGAGAGAGAGAGAGAGAGAGAGAGAGAGAGAGAGAGAGAGAGAGAGAGAGAGAGAGAGAGAGGGAGAGAGAGAGAGAGAGACAGAGAGAGAGAGGAAACTGAAATGTAAGAGAGAAAGAGAAGAGGGAAAAGAGAAGAGAAAGAGAAGAGAAAGAGGAGAAAGGAGAGGGGAAAGAGGAGAAAGAGGGGAAAAGTGAAAGGAGAGAAATAAAGAAGAGACACAAGAAGAGAAAAAGGAGAGGAAAGACAAGAAAGAGAAGACAAGAGAAAACAGGAGAAGAGAAAGAGGAAAAAAATGTGATCTGATTCAGTGTTTCTGTCCAGCCTGTGTGTGTGTGTGTGTGTGTGTGTGTGCGCGTGTTCCCTTCAGTCATTTAGAACTGCACCCAGCCAGGTTTCACAGCTTCCTGAGTAGTGCTGGGGAGAGAGGGAGAGAGAGAGAGAGAGGGAGAGAGAGAGAGAGAGAGAGAGAGAGAGAGAGAGAGAGAGAGAGAGGGAGAGAGAGAGAGACAGAGAGAGAGAGAGAGAGAGAGAGGGAGAGAGGGAGAGAGAGAGAGACAGAGAGAGAGAGAGAGAGAGAGAGAGAGGGAGAGAGAGAGAGAGAGAGAGGGAGAGAGAGAGAGACAGAGAGAGAGAGAGACAGAGAGAGAGAGAGAGAGAGAGACAGAGAGAGAGACAGAGAGAGAGAGAGAGAGACAGAGAGAGAGAGAGAGAGAGAGAGAGAGAGAGAGAGAGAGAGAGAGAGAGAGAGAGAGAGAGAGAGAGAGAGAGAGAGAGAGAGGGAGAACGAAAGAAAATATGATTATCTGATAAAAATGAAAATTAATTTTGTCCAGACAGAACCCTTTTATCGAAAATGGTCCTACACCACTTTCTCCATCAGTCTGAAGAAACATTTCATAGTCCCGCACAGCTGGCACTACAGGCTACATTTAAAATCAGAACAGCATGCTTACAGCTCCGCCCACCGCAGAACGTGTCCGGTTCTGGATACTTAAATCTCTGACACAGGGTTAAAAGATTAAAAATAATGATTCTAATCTGAGAGAGTGAAGTCGAGAAACAGAAAGACCACACTAAACCTGTTCTGTGGCGTCTGGGTCTGAAATGCTCCTGAGACGCTCGACTCGCATGAATGATCAAGTGTTCTGCATCATTTCTCCTACTAAGCAAGTTCTCAATGAAAAACAAAACCACCACCCAGCCCCGCCGTCCATACAGCCTGGACCCACTCCATGTGATCTGTGCTCAGGGGACTGTGATGACCTCAGTGACCTCAGCACTGATACTTACCCTGATCCAGCAGCAGTGAAATCCCCCCACATGTCCTGGGAGGGCTGCGTGGGGGCCGCCGACGACGCCCCAAAATCCAACAACAGTCCTGAGGGAGGAAAACAGAAACACACAACTATAAACACAAAGTTAAAATCAGTAGAAGCCTGAAAACGGTCATCAACGGTCCACAGAGTGTCAGACACCACATAATCGAGTCTATCAGAGACACCGAACACCTCCACACGCTGAGATGAGTGTGAGATACACCAGGCTAACTGGGGAGTTTAAGCTTCCGTGCCTTGTTTGCTACATTGGCCTTGGAACTAAAGAAGCCAAACCTCAGACTCCAAAGACGCCTGAGCTGATTGGCTGTTATTGTGTAGCTCACTGTAATTCAGACCCCACTGAGAACCTGTAAGAGAACCAGTGAGAGAGCCCGCGAGAGAGCCCACGAGAGAGCTGTGAGAGAGCCCGTGAGAGAACCTACAAGAGAGCATGCGAGAAAGCCCATGAGAGAGCTCACGAGAGAGCCTGTGAGAGAGCCTGTGAGAGAGCTCGCAAGAGAGCCTGTGAGAGAGCATGTGCGAAAGCATGCGAGAGAGCATGCGAGAGAGCCTACGAGAGAGCCTGTGAGAAAGCATGTGAGAGAGCATGCGAGAGAGCCCTTGAGAGAGCTCGCGAGAGAGCATGCGAGAGAGCCTACGAGAGAGCCTACGAGAGAGCATGCGAGAGAGCCTGTGAGAGAGCATGCGAGAAAGCATGCGAGAGAGCCCATGAGAGAGCCCGCGAGACAGCCTGCGAGAGAGCCCGCGAGAGAGCCCATGAGAGAATCCACGAGAGCCTATGAGAGAGCCCGTGAGAGAACTTACGAGAGAGCCTGTGTGAGAACCTACGAGAGAGCATGCAAGAAAGCCCATGAGAGAGCCTGTGAGAGAGCTTTGAGAGACCATAAGAGAGCCACGAGACAGCCCGTGCGAGAACCTGCGAGAGAGCCCATGAGAGAGCCCGTGCGAGAACCTGCGAGGGAGCCTGTGTGAGAACCTGCGAGAGAGCCTGCGCATACCTGTGTTTGGCTGGGCCGATGCTGCTGCAGGTGGGCTTTGGGAGGGCTGCAGGGTGCCCGGGGGCGGAAGGATTCCCCCTTTACTACCCGGGGGAGGGGGAAGCAGACCACTGGCACCAGGACGAGACCTAGCACCCGCTGCAGCATCCTTCTTCTTTATGTTCTGAGAGAGAGGAGAGAGAGAGAGCGAGAGAGAAAATGATAGCTAGGACTATATTACCTACACATTAGTTATGAATAGTAACATTAATAACCGAACAATAACCTTACAGGGTTAAACAGCACTGTGGGTTTATAAATGTGTTAATGCAGCTAAATAATCACATATTGTACACACTGAGAGGAAGACTAAAAAAAACTTATTTTACATAATGGAGAGATTAACACTGGTCACTCTGACAGGTGAGGTCAAGACAGAGGTGGACTTTCTTCTTAACTCTGAAAAATTTAGACCAACATGAGAAATTTACACAAACAAGTTCAACCAATTAATCCCAAATGGAAAAATTTACTCAATGACAGAAATTACGAATTCTTTATCGCTGCTAAATGCATAACGTCACTGCCTGAGAGATGGTGAGCAATACACCCCCCATATCCCCACCCTACTGACCCCCCACCCTCCATACACCCACAACTTATTTACATTAAATATCATTTGTTTATTAATATAATTACAATGATAATATTGTAATATTGCAATTATAATAATGAACATGCTTATTACTTTTGTTCTTTTTATCTTATTTAGTTTTCATTGCTCAGTGCCAACGTTCTGATGCTTTATCAATACTTCACACTTCATGGTAATAAAGCTATCCTGAACTGAATGGAATACTGTAACTAAAGTAGTCTGGGGTGCACGGATATGGAAATTTTGGGCTGATATGTTTTTTTTTCTGTACATATCTGCATA
>NC_051231.1:34060048-34080048 GCF_015220715.1 Pygocentrus nattereri | reverse complement strand
TCTGACCATCAAACGTGTGATAATAGTGCCTCATTTGTATTATATACAAAGTTCTATACTCATAAAAATGATGGTTCTTCAAGGGTTCTTTAGTAAAGAAAATTGTTCTATGTAGAACTATGAACACCCTAAAGAACCTCTGCATGATTAAACGGTGCTTCAGACTGATGAAGAACGTGCTGAGGATGGTTCTACACAGAACCTTCCACACTTTTCTCACAATGTCAAGCTTTTTCCAAAAAAGTTCTATATAGAACCATCTAAAGCACGTTCTCCATCAATCTGAAGGACCATTTTACGCTGCAATAAACCCTTCAAGTTTGTACAGGGTTCTTCGGGTGTTCACCAAGTTGGTGATGAGTCTACCCCTGATCTTCACCTCATGAACCAAGAAGAAGTGGTCTTAGTCTTTGGCTCTGGCGCTTTATTAATGTCAGGAGTCCTGCTTTCATCCATTTTTACTACAGTGAAGACATGATTGAGATTAATGTATGAAAACATAGGCCGTTCTCCTCCACGAGAACCCGGCTGAACACGCATAAGGACTGGATTCGCCTTCCTGACCCAAACACACCTGTGTTCTTGTCCTCGAGTTTGATGTACGCAATCTTGGCCTTCGCTGTGATTTTCATTCGGCCGCTCCAGGCCGGTTCGTCCAGCTTCCACTCCGACGCCCTGCGCAGCAGAATTGATCACAAAATCACACAAAGCTGCTCCAAATCGCTCACAGAAAGAGAGAACCTTCAGTTTCCGAATCTGAGAACAATCAATTTAACCAAACACTAAATCCACCTCGTTTTTACACTCAATGTCCATTTTATCAGCTCCACTTAGAGCTTAAGTCTGTAGTTCTACAGTTACAGACGATAGTCCATCTGTTCAATCTGTTCTTCAATGGTCAGGACCCCCATGGACCCCCAAAAAGCAGGTACTATTTGGCTGGTGGATCATTCTCGGCACTGCAGTAACACTAACTTAATATGTGTTGCGCTGGTCTGAGTGGATCAGACACAGCAGTGCTGCTGGAGTTTTTAAACACCTCAGTGTCGCTGCTGGACTAAGAATAGTCCACCAACCAAAAATGTCTTGTGGGCAGCGTCCTGTGACCACTGATGAAGGACTAGAGGATGACCAACACAAACTGTGCAGCAGCAGATGAGCTGTCGTCTCTGACTTTACATCTACAAGGTGGACCGACAAGGTAGGAGTGTCTAATAGAGTGGACAGTGAGTGGACACTGTGCTTAAAACCTCCAGCAGCACTGCTGTGTCTGATCCACTCACACCAGCGCAACACACACTAAGTCAGTGTTACTGCAGTGCTGAGAATGATCCACCACCCAAACAGTACCTGCTCTGTGAGGGTCCATGGGGGTCCTGACCACTGAAGAACAGGGTAACAGAGTATCAGAGAAACAGATGGACTACAGTCTGTAACTGTAGAACTACAGAGTGCACCTATGCTGCCTTTGATTGGCTAATTAACTGCCCTATGCATTATTAAAACCTGGGTCTAAACAGCTGTGTGGCCATAAGAAAACCACTTATCAGTGAGGCTAATTGGGAAAAAGGGCTTCAATTTGCCAGGAAGCGTGAAGACTGGACTCTGGAGGAATGGAAGGGTCATGTGGCCTGATGAGTCCAGACTGACCCCACTTCTCAGCGATGGGCGCGCCAGGATGGGAACTGAAGCACATGAAGCAAAGCACCCATCATGCACAGCGCCCACTGTGCAGACCTCTAGAGGCAGTGCCGTGATGTGGGGTTGCTTCAGTAGGTCAGGTCTGAGCTCAACAATGTTATGTAGCAATAAAATGCCACAAAAACTCAGCTGACCACTTAAATGTACTTAATGACCAGGTCCCCCCATCAATTTTTCTTCCCTGAAGGCACGGGAATACTCCAGGACGACGATGCCAAGATTCATCGAGCTCGTCCTGTGAAAGGATGGCTCGGGAAGCATGAGGAATCATTTCACTCATGACTTGGTCCTGGCAGCGTGGTGGGGAGCTCTGTCATCTCACAGCGAGAAGGGCCTGGGTTCGATTCCCCGGCCGGGCGACCAGGGTCTGTGTGGGGTCCCTCCGGGTTCTCCGCTTTCCTCCCACAGTCCAAAGACGTGCAGTTAGGCCAATTGGACGTGTTACACTGCCCCTGGGTGTGAGTGTGTGTGTCTGTCTGCACTGTGATGGACTGGCGACCTGTCCAGGGTGTATTCTGCCTTTAGCCCGATGGCCGCTGGGATAGGCTCGAAGTTTTCCTTAAGAAATTAATCAATAATCTTATAAACAAACGCGCTCAGTGAGCTCGCTTCTCAGTCAATCCCGGACTTCTGGGCCTCCGTAGTGTCATGTGCTATTAGTTCCTGCTAAAGTTTTCCCAAAGAAAATAAGAGCTAAAAAGCGGTCTTTTAACAAAGTTAACCTTCATAAAACACTCCTAAACCGCTTAGAAAAAGTGTCATGTTAAAATACAAACATAACAAGCGTTGATTTGGTCCAAAGGGGGTCTTTTATGAGCAGTGGTTAGCACGTAAGCTAATTGGCTAATGAACAAGCTAGCAAAACAAACTTAAGCTAAACATTTTCGCTCTTTTCGCACTTTTAGGGGGAAACAGGGCGGTTTAATAAGCGTGTGGTGTTCCTAAAACTCTCAAATCGGGCAAAAAGTTGACATTCGCCAGCTTCTTGTTTCGAATTTTTCCGTTCCACCTTAAATGGTGCAGCAGTTGCATTGCAGTGCCCGAGGCGGCGGAATGTAACTGCTGCAGCATTTAAGGTGGAACGGGAACGTTCGAACACCAAGCTGGCGAATAGGAAGCGACCGGCCGAAAGTTGGTTTTAATAGTGTTATGGTGGCTGTTCTCACCGGTATCCGCGGTTTGTCGCTCTCGGGGGGATCCGGTAAACATGGACCTCCGGTTTAACGCACAGCACAGACTCGTACGTGTCGTCTGCCATTCCTTCAGCCTCAAACCTCGAGTCAGTGAATAAAAGTCACCTGTGACTCCGAGTCTGCGGCTGTGGCGACAGAGGGAGGCGGACGGCGCGCTTCCGCCCGTAAAAGTCCAGCCCAGAAACTCACCGCGACCAGGTAGAAACGGTACCGGCACGAGTTCGGCATTAAAATCATCTGACAGCTCAGAACCGCACTAAGCAGGAATACGCGGCTTTACCCATCATGCCCTTCATTTCTCATGTTATTTGGATCCACTTGTGAAGTTTATTTGTATAACAAAAGTACATTTTAATCTCTGATTGGCTTTTACCGGAGCTAAGCACACACACACACACACACACACACACACACACACACACACACACACACATATATATATATATATATATATATATATATATATATATATATATATATATATCACTGTTGTCAGAACAAAACCTCGTATCTCCATTTTTGACATTCCCCAGTTGAAAATGCTTATTGTCCTTTACAGACAGACAGACAAACAGGCAGATAGACAGACTGGCAGATAGATACAACAGACAGACAGGCAGATAGATAGAACAGACAGACAGACAGACAGGCAGATAGATAGAACAGACAGACAGACAGGCAGGTAGATAGACAGGCAGGCAGACAGACAGACAAATGTCCATTTGTTGTATTTCCATTTTTGTCATTTTTCTGTTTTTGACATTTTGAAAACGGCTGTTTTTCTTTACATTGTGTGTAAATTTCATGATGAAGGAACAAAAAGAAACGACCCAGAATGCCTTGGGACGACGTCTGGTTCCATTGACTTCCATTCAAGGTAAAGTATTTTTTTCCTTCTCCTGTAAAGTTACCATTTTTTTACTTGAGCCAAGTCACTGTTTGCAAACACTAAATTACATTTTGAAAAACTGCAATTCTAATTATTTCCTATTAAAGTTGATCAGTTAATAAGCAAGTTATTACATATGAAAATGCATTCGCATATAACACACGCTATTCATATATATAAGAACTGAACGGGTGTATATGTAACACATTTCATCAGTAAGAAATGTCTTTGAACACAAATTCATCACAATAAAAAATTCACTTGACTGATTTTCACTGGTGGAAAAAGCGCACGGACCAGCCTAAACTGTACGAACTCGCCCTTGCAGCGTCAGCTCTCCCCTTAACCCGAGTTAACTACAAACACGTGTTCAGATTCGGATGGGTCACAGTTTCAGAACTCTTAGCATTTTTTTTTCATTCCTGCGGTTTCAGCACTTCTACATGATGGATGGAGAAAATCAGGCAGAGTTTGTAGAGAATAAAGTTTATTTAGGCCAAACGAGCACAGACAGACCGATACGTTAAAGCTGGGTGGCGGATCTGACCAGACAAGGCCGCCAGACAGTGAGGATGATGGACAGGGACACTGAATGGTTGTAAACAAAGCAGGGAACCGCAGCAGAACCGTACTGACTTCAGTTCACCTTTATCCTCCTAACACCTCCTTTACACGGCCCACAGCACCGAAAACAACCTCTCGCTTCTCAAATGCTCCATGCTGAGCGCAAACACCGTTAAACGTCCTCAGAAAGATGGTTCTTCAAGGGTTCTTTAGTAGACAATGGTGTGATCTAGAACCATGAACACTCAAGGAACCCTGCTTAAATGGTTATCTGCATGGTGAAAGGGTTTAGACTGATGGAGAATATATTGTATATGGTTCTTTGTAGCACCAAAAACAGTTCTTCTATTGTTATGATGCCAAGCTTGTAACAACAAAAGAAACCTTTTTGATGCTATATAGAACCCTTAACATATACAACACATTCTCCGTCACCCCGAGGAACCATTTCACCATGCATGATTAGCAGTGTACCCTGTTCAAAAAGATGGTTCTTCAAGGGTTCTTTGGTAAAGACAGTGGTTTTATCTAGAGCCATGAACACTCAAGCATTTGGGTGCTTAAATGGTTCTCTGCAAGGTGAAATGGTTCTTCAGATTGATGGAGATTGTGTTCTACACAAAACCACTGTCTTTACTAAAGAACGCTTGAAGAACCATCTTTTTTACGAGTGTAGGACTAAACTGCTGGAGGCTGAATATGTACATACATACATGATGGTTCTATATTGCACATTTTTGAAAAGGGTACTTCTACAAGCTGTGTGCCGTAACAACAGCAGAACCCTTTTGGTGCTATGTAGAACCATATACAACACATTCTCCATCAATCTGAAGAACCATTACACCATGCAGAGAACCATTTAAGCATGGAAATAGTACTTTGAGTGTGCATGGTTCTACACAGTACCACTGTCTTAACTAAGGAACCCTTGAAGAACCATCTCTGCTTGGCCCAGTAAGTCCAAATTCTAGAAAATTAGGCCATTATTTAGAAATAGTAAAGTCGCAATTTTGACATAGTAAGTAAACATAATGAGTAAACGAACTGTTATGGTGTAATAACAATGTTCAGCTCCTTCCTCCTAATTAGAGCTCCTTAACGAGCAGCTCGTTGCTACGTCAAATTCCCAAACTGTCATCACCAATGAGCAGCTTTTCAGTCGGCATTTCATTTCTGGCTGATTCCAGGTTGTTCAGCTGTTCTTCTGTCACAGCTGCCGACTGAAAAGCTGCTCAGTGGTGACGACAGTTTGGGAATTTAGTGTCGTCTCGTCTTCAGAGTCGGACCAAATCGGCTGTCGGTCAGATGTGGTCTTAGCAGCGTCCGTTTTCTGTTTGAGGCAAAGTAAGAAGTGAAAACGTTCAAATGGCTCGAGCGTCTCCTACAGCTGTCAGAGTCGTTGCTTAGCAACAGCATCTCAGTGATGTTATGGTGAAATAACAGCACAGTTAGACGCCCCTCAACCAATCAGCTCGCGTAGCTGGAACTGACTGATGTATATTGTTGTATATGTATTTTTGACCAATAAGCTCAAATGACCATGATGTGGGAGAGATGGTGCTACAGGCTGGGCCTACATATTTGTTTACAACCAGACAATTGCTCTATAAGACAGTTATTACATATTATTACAGTGCAAAAAAGAGCAATGCGGGAACAGAAAGAACAGAAAACAAACTGCACAGCTTTAAAGCAACTGCCCACTCATATAAACTCTGTTAGAACTCACATCAGCTCCCATCCCACCACACATGTGCAGAAAGAAAAGAAGCAAAAAAAAGACGAAGCTGTTTTACAGGCACGAAAACATCCATTCATCCGTTTATGGCACTTAAGCTGTGGTTTCGTTAGTGTTCATGTATTCTGTGCAGTAACTGTATGGGTGACATATGAGGGGGTTACAAAGTCTATCTGGATAACAATTCCCCCAAAATATTACCACAGTCTGCAGCGCACAGCCACTCGTTTTGTGCAATGCCGACTAGTGGCTATGAACATAAACACTATCTGGTGTTCCTTTAGGGCCAAAGCGAGAACTGGAATAGCCCATATGGACCTTTAACTTTTCAACCAGTGGACGGATTTGACTTCGGGCTACAAGTATCTAGCTAAGCTGTGAAATACACTGAGAGATTCTCAGATAACTGAAGATCTCAAAGTATATAACTATAACTCAGTATATAAACAATAAGCATATAACTAAATAACTCTGTGATGGTTTCCCTCTGACTTCTGCATATATAGGAAAGCCTGCCATTTATTATATATAATTATATATATATAGCTGCACTCTGTAGTTCTACAATAAAAGACTGTAGTCCATCTGTTTCTCTGATACTCTGTTACCCTGTTCTTCAGTGGTCAGGACCCCCATGGACCCTCACAGAGCAGGTACTGTTTGGGTGGTGGGTCATTCTCAGCACTGCAGTAACACTGACGTGGTGGTGGTGTGTTAGTGTGTGTTGTGCTGGTCTGAGTGGATCAGACACAGCAGAGTTACTGGAGTTTTTAAACACCTCAGTGTCACTGCTGGACTGAGAATAGTCCACCAACCAAAAATATCCAGCCAGCGGCGTCCTGTGGGCAGCGTCCTGTGGGCAGCGTCCTGTGGGCAGCGTCCTGTGGGCAGCGTCCTGTGACCACTGATGAAGGACCAGAGGATGACCAACACAAACTGTGCAGCAGCAGATGAGCTGTCGTCTCTGACTTTACATCTACAAGGTGGACCGACGAGGTAGGAGTGTCTAATAGAGTGGACAGTGAGTGGACAGTGTTTAAAACTCCAGCAGCTCTGCGGTATCTGATCCACTTGCACAAGCACAACACACACTAACACACCACCACCACCACCACATCAGTGTTACTGCAGTGCTGAGAATGATCCACCACCCAAATAGTACCTGCTCTGTGAGGGTCCATGGGGGTCCTGACCACTGAAGAACAGGGTAACAGAGCATCAGAGAAACAGATGGACTACAGTCTGTAACTGTAGAACTACAGAGAGCAGCTATACAGTAAGTGGAGCTGATAAAGTGGACAGTGAGTGTAGAAACGAGGAGGTGGTCATTATTTTATGCCTGATCAGTGTGTGTGTGTGTGTGTGTGTGTGTGTGTGTGTGTGTGTGTGTGTGTGTGTATATATATATATATATATATATATATATATATATATAAATTATATACAGTATAGATAATATAATCATACACACAAGAGGTCTTTCCTAAAGACAATGGTTCTATAGAGCACATGAACACTCGAAGCACCACTGCATGGTGAAAGGAGAATGTGTTGTATACGGTTCTATATAGAACCTTTCTGGAAAGGGTTCACTTATCATTACAAGCTTGACATCGTAATAATAGAAGCACTCTTTTTGGTGCTATATAGAACCATATACAACACATTCTCCATTAATCTGAAGAACCATTGTCTTTACTAAAGAACCCTTGAAGAACCATCTTTAAGAGTGCACAATGAGGCACAATAAAAGACAGCCAATCAGAACTCGGGTCATTTACATCTCAACAGTAGTGACCAAAACAGCCCATCTTAATTCTAAGGGATATATCGAGGTCATGCAAAAATAAGTTATTAAATTAAACAACCCTTATTAGTCCCACAAACGGGGAAATTTCACCTCCGCATTTAACCCATCTGTGAAGTGAAACACCACATACACACTAGTGAACACACACACACTAGGGGGCAGTGAGCACACTTGCCCGGAGCGGTGGGCAGCCCAATCCGCAGCGCCCGGGGGGCAGTTGGGGGTTAGGTGTCTTGCTCAAGGACACCTCAGACATGGACTGTCAGCTCTGGGGATCGAACCGGCAACCTTCCGGTCACAGGGCTGGTTCCTTAACCTCCAGCCCTTAACCTTTGGAATATAAGACCACACAAATGTCCTAAGTGGGCCTGATCAAATGTAAAAAAGTGTCGGATTTGGGCCTTTTAGTTGCTGAAACATCTGCCCACTGGCTTCTAATATGAATGAGTTTTCAGCCCTTTCCTGTTCTACACAATCACCGTGAACAGATCAGGCTGAAACGCACAGCAGCTTCCTTTAAATTAACGGAAATCCTTCGTTGGAAAAAATAAATAAATAAATAAAATACTGAGTATTTCATGGTCAGCCAGACACCTTGCTCCAAGTCAAACGTCCATTGGAAAAGCGTAAAGACAGACAGCCATTAGCGTTTGGCTAAAAACCCTGCTTTGTGAAACTCCCCCCTCATTGTCTTCATCAACTGCAAGCCCAAGGAGCTCCTAACCCGCCTCAGGAGAACCGCACTCCTCACACGTTCCCTGTGCAAAAAAAACACCCAATTCAGCTCAAGAAGGGTTAATAATCAGCTGATGAGTTGGTACAAGTTGATGGATCAGTCCCTCAAACTACTCAGCAGCTCTAACCACTGGACTACATAATCAACACCCAGCAGGACAGCCTACAGGGGCTCATGGTCACGTGGCGAGGAGAGCGTAGTTCCTAAAAGGCTACAGAAGTGACAACAGTAGAAAAATAGACTGTTTTAACACCAGCAAAAAAATACGACGCGCTTTGTATTTTAAACGCTGAGCGTTTTTCCATCAGTTAAAGGGAGTTAAAAGAGGCTTCTGCGGGTTTTTCTTTAAGGAACAGTGAAAAAAAACAAAAACTACATTTACACTTTTTTCTCCTCAGCCTGAATGTAGTCAACCAAGACATTTCTAGTGTCTGAAGTTTGTTAGTTGTAGTGATAGAGCTACAAGGCTAACATAGCTAGCACACACTGAGAACTGGAGAAAGGCAGACTCCTCAGGCGGCTGCTAATGTTTTTAGCGTTATGCTAAGGTCATTTAGTCCGTGTTTATAGAGGACAGGGAGTCTTACAGTGTCGGAAACCACACACCCAAGCCTCTTAGAGATGCTGATCAACCTTGCAAGGTTTTTTAGGTGATCTCGTGATGATTTAGACATGCTGTATGGACGATGCTAACCGCTAATGCTATAAGCTTGTTAGCGTCATTAGCCTCATAGCTGTGCCTAAAACTAAAGAAGCTAAACTTCAGACACCAAACACGACTTAAAATCGATTTTACACCAAATTCTTCCCTTGAGGGAAGCTTTGTGCGCGCAGGACAAACCCAACCTTAAACTACACCCTCAAACAAGGGTTCTTCAGTAAAGGGAATGGTTCTATTTATGCTTAAATGGGTGTCTGGATGGTGAAGTGGTTCTATACTAAAAGGGTTATAAACTTGACACCATAAGAACAGAACACCACTTTCTGGTTCTATATAAAAACCCTTTTTTAAAAAAGCACGCAAAGAGCTCTTTATGGTTCAATATAGAGCCACTGTCTTTACTAGAGAACCCTCCAATATGGATTTAAGGATTTTTCATTTATAAACGGAACCGTCAGAGTAGCTTAGTCTAAGACGAGAACTAATTTTGCACAAAAATCAGCTCTTAACTGTTCTACAGACAGAGCTCTCTCACTCCCTGGAGCTTCAGGGCTCGTGAGGGAGAGAGAAACTGATGCTAACTGCACCAGCTGAAGCAGAAGCAGAAAGACTGGCTCTTATATCTTATGGGAAGATCAATTTCGGCTGAAATAAAGCGGGTCTGATGACCGTTTTTCCTGAGGACAGCTTACACAGAAGGCCAGTCTTCTGGCCACATCTGAAAGAAATTACCCCCATAAAAAAAAAAAAAATAATGAACTAGATCTGCAACGATTAACGTACAAAGTGACTCTGGAAGTGTAGGGGGTGATATTTCTTTGATTTAAAAAGTGCTCTATAATATTCATATGATCCACACAGCCATTCTGATTGTAATTCAGTACAGGAAGAGCAGGTGGCATCATTAAAGAAGAAAATCACTGGACCCCTTAATGGTGGTGGAACTGTGACAGGAGCAAAATGGAAAAAAACAAAAACACTGGAACCATTTAGTCAAATAATAATATATTAATTCACTGTAGCCCTAAAACGAGTGCAAACTTACAAAACATTCAGAATAATGCATCTCTCACTGCGCTAATCACTCAGCGTTAGATTTGCTTCACCTTAAAAGGTGCAGTGTGTAAGATTTAATGAACAAACAAGTACAAATTATGTTTTTTCGTTCATTTAGAACAAGCCCTTCATATTTATATATGGAGCAGCTCCAAAAGAGGCCGCCACGTTGTGTTTCTACAGCTTCTACAGTAGCCCACAATGGACAAACCGTACGCTGGCTCTACAGGGTGTCTTGTGTCTGGAAGCATCTGCCGGTGTTGGCTAAACATTGTGTTATGAAAAATTTGAGAACCCAAATTTCAACTCATACTTATTATGTAGCAAAATAAAATCTTGCGGTCGAAGAAGCGAAACAAAATCAGGACAGACGCCGGGAGAAAAGCTGAGGGCCACCAATGGTTCTACTACACACTTGGAAAGGGAGCGGTGAGGGAGGGTGGGGGATTCAGCTGGCTGCGATCTGCAACCTCACCACTAGATGTCACTAAATCTCCCACACTGCACCTTTATGCAATTCCAGCACTCTTTTTAAAGTTAAGTTTTCCTCAAAGCCTTTTTTTTAATGGAAAATAATCACAGACCACGTAATTTGGTCTAGGCCTGGTTGGCGTCTGAAGAACCAGCTCAGAAAAAAAAAAAAAAAAAAAGACGGAGAAAGAAAGGCAGAACGGAGCTGACAACATGTAAAACACAGCACTCCTACAAAGCCTGCTTAAAAGGAGGTCAGCGCACCTCACGTACGAAGCGTTTTAGGCTTCAAGACTAAATTTTCACAAATAAATACCTGCGATGGTTCAACGTTTTGACAGAAGATCCCATTTCGGGAGGAGCTTGCTAGCAAGCGAATTAATTCATCCACTCATTTCAATTCTGCTCGCTAAGCTACGCAGCTACGTGTTAAAACTAAACATCATAAAAGGTTTTCCGTTAATTCGAATAAACAAAACCAACACAAAAAAGCCAATGCGCATTAACCGCCAGCACTTCGTACTAACTTAACATGGAAACGGGAGCAAGTCAGTCTTTCTACACAATCGTTCCATTTCAGGAACGTGCTAGATTAATTTTGCTAAGCCTGTCCAATATTTGTTCATGCCGCACATCAAAAAGGCTCTGACTGAGTTCATCACACAAGTCAGTCTGGTTGTGGTCAACACGTTGAACTACGCTGTTCAGTTTCTCGAACTGGCCTTAAACGGGAACGATCTTTACAGGCCGTTATGAATAAACATTAAAAATTCAGGAAAAGCGGCTGGCTAATTCATTTCATTTCGCTAAGCTAAGCAAAGCAAAGCAAAGCAAAGCAAAGCAGTCTTCTGTTCATACTGCCCATCAAAACCACGTCAGTGAAGTCATCCGACTTGGAGTAAAGCCGTAAGAGAAACGAGGACAAGGCGCCGACGTGTTGAACCACCCAGCGTTTGAGAGCCTTTACACTTTGCATTAACGCGTTTTCGGATTTCACTTCACCGCATTAAAAGCCAGGTGTAAACAGGACCAGCGGATTAGGCTCACTGATTACCGGAGGTGGTCTAAAAGGAGATCTTTTCGTCATCCGTATACAGTTCCGTGTGGATGGAGGCTACACGTAGCCGAAGCTGGCCCCATATCCAGGGGTGAACTCCCGCTCACCTGCATCGCAATAAGAAAAATGAAAACCAAAGTAAAACCGAAATGATGTACGTGCAGATGTGCTCTTACGCTGGAAACATACAATTTGATCTCTTCTGCCCGAAGTGGGGATGCACTGTAGTAAAAAGCGCAAATGAAATGCAGCTAAATGTTAACGCAAGGTGTAAACGGGCTCTTAGGCTGCAGGTGAAACTGGCCCCAATCTGATTTGTTTGGCTGTTCAGATCATCTTTTAAATGTGATCTGTATGCGACATCAGGCTGAAGAGATCAGCTCCTAAACCGAACCGCATGCTCAAAAGAACAGCTTCACCGCATCCAGAGGTCAACAATCACAACCGCCAACGAACGCCAGTCACTCCTGGAGGATCAGCTTCACCTTCACCAGCATCACAGGAGTCATCACGAAGCTTCGCTGACTGACAGCCGGGCTCTTCACCCAGAAGGCACCCGAGCCGTGGCGCGGTCACTTCTTCGGGTTCGCGTCCTCGGATTCTTTAAACTTCACTTTCAGACTTTTAACTGTTCTCTGACGCTGCGGCCTCGTTCTCCTGAGGCCGCGTTCGGATATTTCTTTAGGAATTTGGATCAGACCCTCATCGTTTTTGAACAGAAACATCAGCCTAAATGTTTGAGTCTCAGCTACACGACGTCATGACGAATGTCGAGTTGGATTGACGTAAAAGTCACGAGTTCCGAGTCGGATTGATGCAGATCGGATACAGATCCGATTTCAGTACCGCATATAAAAGCGTCTCAAATCGGAGCCGAAGATGCGGAGACTCAGCGCGTTTATCTGTTCACACTGACGCACATCTGCGTCACATACGGAGAGAAAGATCGGATCTGGGCCACTTTTACCTGCTGTGTGAACAAAGCCTTAGTGTTACAATCACCCGATCTGGGCGAGAGAGTGTTCAGTGTGATGCTCGCTCTACCATTTAAGAATCTTTGTGCCAAGATGTTGTTGGGAAACTCACTTGTGACAGTTCAGCATTTTAACTGCAAACCGCTGTGTGGAAGGCGCTGACTTCAATTGTTTTCATTAAACGAAGCAGTTCTGTGTTCAAACTGCACAAAAAAAACAAATTAAAAAAAAAAGTAAAATTTACAGACTTTGAGTAAACAAAAGGAAAAACTAACAAACAAACAAACAAACAAACAAACAAACAAGGTTGAACTATCCTCTAGGCTTACAAAGCCACAAGAGCAAATCATTCTTTACAGGCTATAGTAAATAAGCATTTATAATAGTTCAACATTTTTACAGTAAATCTGATTCAGGAAAAGCCAGCTGACTCAAGCCAAGCTATGCTAAGCTAATCAGCTCTGTGTTCATACTGCGACAGGTTGTGAGTAAATAAACAAACCAAAAGACCGAAAAAAAACAAAACAAAACAAATGTTGAGCTATCCTGTTTACTAGCCTAAAACAGCCACAGGAGCAAAGTCATCATCATTCACAGGTCACATAACATACAAGGCTAAAAAGTGAAAATTAAAAATAATAATAAAGAAAAAAGAAAAACAGGCACAAAACAGTGTAACATTTACAATTTGAACCCCGACTCCCCCCTCAGGCCGAGAGGTTTTATATCTACTACTTTTATATCACTGCTGTTGGAAGAAAACCTTGCATCTCTAAACACGGGAACTTTCAGGAGAAGGAAAAAAAATCCTACTTTACTTCTAATGCAAGTCAATGGAACCGGACGTCTTTCCAAGTCATTCTGGGCCGTTTCTTTTAGTCATGAAATTTACAAACAATGTAAAGAGCAACAGGCGTTTTCAAATGAGGTCAAAAAATAAAAACACGGTAAAAACAGAGATACGAGGTTTTGTTCTGACAGCAGCGACATCTACCTTTAACTCTATTATTGCTCTGCGGAGTCTGACTGATGCCTGTGTGGTGATGGCGGTGCTGTGTTTCTTCAGTCTTTGGTGGGACGTCTCCAACTTCACTTAAAGCCCCAGTCAGGAAAAGCTAAACCAGCTTCACTCCACTCTCAAAAAACGCCTATGTTTGTTAAAAAAACACACTCTGTGATTCATTTGCACTGAAAGTAACACAATGTGCGGTCCTTAACTGGACACACAGATCAGTGGTGTTAATGCATCTGTTTGAGAGTGAATCCCCCAGCCCTACACCCCACCCACTCCCCGTCAAACCCCACCCACTCCCCATCAAACCCCGCCCACTCCCCCATCAAACCCCACCGACCCAGGACCAGCTCTACTAACAGAGTGCCACTGTAAACACACATGCTGTTTGCCATGTCTGGGCGTGGTCATGTACACACGGTCATTATTCTAATGCACACTTAAAGACGGCTCCTCAGGAGGACTTCGGTAAAGGCAACAGCGCTGTTTAGAACCATGAGCTCTATACAGAACAGGTTCTTCAGATTGATGGAGGTTCTATATAGCACCAAAAACGGTTCTTCTACTGTTACAACTTTAAAATCGTATCTACAGCAGAACTTTCTGATGCCACACACACACACACACACACACACACACACACACACCTCCTCCATCGATCTGAGGAACTATTTCCCCCATGCTTAAAAGACAGAACCCTTGAAGAATCATCTTTAAGTGTGTGCTGTAACAGAACCCAAATTGCAGGTGTTCCAACAAACTTGCCCGAGTTCAAAAATGGCATATAATTGACCTATTTATGCTCCGCCCACTTTCATAAGAAAAGTTCACTGCTGAACTTTACAACCTTTACAGAACGCTGGTAAAAAAAAAGATCCCATTCAGCCTAATGAGAAACTGTAGAACGGACTCGGTTTATATCACAATACCTACATTTAGAGCCGGTTAGAGTCGTTCCCAGGCTGCTTCGTTTGGATTTGCTGCAGCACAGTGCAGCCCTTTATTGTAGCATTTCAAAACTGTAAACTCAACCTTTTGTAATGAATCTTAAGCCCAACCTAAATTCATTTGGCTGAATGGGATTCTGTAAACAGCAGCTAAGAAAAAGCCTGTGTGGGCGGAGCCTGAATAGGTCAATTAGCTGATAAGGTGTGTTCATACAGGTGTGATGAAGTAGGAGAACACTCCATACCACAGAGGTGCTGGTATAAACTACATTTCTAAAAGCCTAAAGCCGTGACTACAGTAGAAACCACAGTCTAGACCATCATCACTCATGTTTCACCCAGATTGTAAGCTCTCTCAGCAGTTCCTGACTGGGGCTTCCACTCCGATTCCCCAACACTGGAGTGTCTGTAACTCCGAAAAGTGACCGAGGGGAGTGTTTTCGAAAGGTGCACAGTGTGTAGAGTCCTGACATGGAGAGAGAATCTGTGGCCAGGCCAGAGTGATGCTTTGACTGCACCTTGTCGCATGCTGAGGAGCCCTCTGCACATCTTCAGCGCAGAAGAAAGCAGGAGGAGTGAAGGTCTGGACCAGAGCCGGCCTCTCGCAAACCTCCTCAAGGCAACTTCTCTAAACCTGCTTTAATTCTGCCTCCAAACCGTTTAGAACTTACTATTGCACAGGGTAGCATCTCCATCTCTCTATGTTTATGTCTCTCACCCTCTCTCTCTCTCTCTCTCTCTCTCTCTCTCTCTCTCTTTATCTCTCTATCTGCTGAGGCGGAAGCCTGTGGTGCCGTCTGGACCCAGCGGTTGGCGGATGATGTGATTGTTTGGGCGCAGGCATTCCGACAACGATGGAGCTCCAGCAGGGGCAGACCTTCGAGGAACAAAGGGAAACGAGAGAGACGATGAACTCATCACATAAATATATTAATCATAATGTGCTATATTTAAGCAGTAGAACCCGAGACGGAGTGTGTTATGGTGGAATAGCTGTGATGATCTACGGCCACCAGATCCCAGCCGTGATGTTACTGGTGATAACTCCCTCCTCGAGTGCTCTATTGCTTTAATACAGCAGTTAAATAAATACAGTAAGAAATGAATAAACTGGCCGTGAACGCGGCGTTTAATGTTTTAATGTTCAGCTCCTTCCTCCTAATTAGAGCTCCTTAACGAGCAGCTTGTTGCTACGTCAGAGTAACGAGCTCCGCCCACTCGCCGCTCAGCTGGCAGTTCGTTCTCCAGCTCCTTACACTAAATTCCCAAACTGTCGTCTCCACTGAGCAGCTTCTCTGTTTTTTATTGGGTCAGTTTTACGGCTCAGTCTGATTTGGTCAGACTCTGAAGATCAGACACGTCTGGCGAATGGTGTTGGGTTCATTTCTGGCTGATTCCAGGTTGTTCAGCTGTTCTTCTGTCACAGCTGCCGACTGAAAAGCTGCTCAGTGGTGACGACAGTTTGGGAATTTAGTGTCGTCTCGTCTTCAGAGTCGGACCAAATCGGCTGTCGGTCAGATGTGATCGTTTTCTGTTTGTGGCAAAGTAAGAAGTAAAAATGTTCAAATGGCTCGAGCGTCTCCTACAGCTGTCAGACTCGTTGCTTAGCAACGGCGCCTCAGCGGTGTTATGGTGAAATAGCAGCACAGTTAGACGCCCCTCAACCAATCAGCTCGCGTGGCTGGAACTAACTGCTGTATAATAAAGTGATAATCCACACACTGTGTTAGAGTCAGTCTGAAATCCTCCTCGTAGTTAATTAATCTCATAATAAAGAGCCCATCTAAATATTTAAACACAGTTTGAAACGGTGTGCAAACGTCAAGATTTCAAAACATACTGTTCACTCTTCAGTCCACGATGACCAAGCTGTTTAAAACAATCCATTTCAGATTCATTATTTTTGTGATGTCACAAACAACGAACGCACCTATCCAGCCTACAACAGTTTGGCCCCACCCATTATACCCATCTTTAAAGCAGAGCAACTCATTGTCTGTGTTTACATGCAAAGATTTTCTCCAATCTGATAATCTGTTTACATCCTCACTACAAGTAATCAGGTCCAAAATGACACGCATGCACGGTGAACCGTTTTGTGTGGACATTACCATGACAACCAGCATCACGTGAGGTCCAGTCAGAGTGAGATGAGCAGCAGTGAGCAGTGATTGTGTTTTTAACTGCTTTAAAATGACGTCAGACTCAGGAAAACGTCCTTCACACGTCCTTATTAAAGAAGGCCGAGAGGAAGACGTCGTGCTCTGAGACGCATAAGCTGGACGTCCGTCCCGCCGCCGTCTTTTAAAGATCAGAGCATGAACTTCGTCTCCTCTGCAGACCAGTTTCTGCTCCGCCGTGTTGAACGGTATAAACTCTCACTGTGACGCGACGCTCATGCAGAACGGACTGAAACTTTCCGATAGGGAATGTAATCGGATACAGGCGTTTACACGGATATTATTCTTCTATTTAACGGATCATTTACAGGATTACCCACCTCGATCAGTCGGATAGAAATTGTATTCCGAATAAGCCTCAATCGGACTAGACTGTTCCAACTGAGGCATTTACGTGGACGAATTCTATTCCGATTGAGCTATTAGTCATATTTTTAATGGATTATTAGGCTGCATGTAAACGTGGCTATTCTAAGGGATAAAGAGAGGGTGAAAAATGTTCCATGTCAAAATAAATCATCATCTGCCTCTCACTGTGTGGAGCTGCTGGATTCGTGTGTCCGTCTACATTCTGTGTGAAACTGACCGACGGACACTCAGGAGATCACTAAGGACTGACCGTCACGCCGGAAACCCTTCATTCTTCATTCAGTCCACATCGGAGACTCGTGTGAAACGGCATCAGACAGTTTACAGCTGCTGAAGCTGCTGCAGCGGGTTTGGAAAGCAGTGAGATTTTGGAAAAAATTCCTACAACCAGGAAATTTCATTTTTTCAACTTTTTGTCCCAATTATCTCTTTACACATTGCTCCCGGTCAAAAAGGCCTCATTCTAGAGAGACCTGAGATTGTTCTGAACATTGTGCTACATAACATGCGGGTATCATTTCGGGTACAAGTGCCTTTAAAGAATCAAATCCAAGATTTGATTCAAATCCAAGATTTGATTCAAATCCAAGAGAGTTACTTATAAATTTAATGTGTTTACAAAAAACATGTAACACATGCGTATTAAGTGGCCGAATGTTTTGTCTCACCTTTCCGTGTCTGGTCTTTCCTGAGATGGCTCCTCTGCGCTCCCCAGAATCCTCCTCCTCGCCTCGGCATACTCTGCCTCTCTCTGAGCCAAAGACTTCACCTGCTGCGCTGGCCGCGACGCCACCTGTGGCCCCAGAGAGCCGTTACTGGGGGGCCGCTTCAGGATCCGAATCTGCGGAGGGGGGGCCGCAGGCAGAGAGTCGTCCTGAATCACCACCGCTGTCTTAACAGGCAAACTTTGGCTACTGCAAATGACGGAGATGAGGGTTTATGTGGGCATCAGGCTTCTCTGTACTGAATTACATAAGCTCATACATCACTGTCAGAACAAAACCTCACATCTGCATTTTTGTTGTTTTTCAGTTTTTGACATCATTTGAAAATACATGTTGCTCTTTACACTGTATGTGAATTTCATGATGAAAGGAACAACACAAATTTTTCTTCTCCTGTAAAGTTCTTGCAACAACAGCAATTATATGTTTAAAAAAAAAAGAAAAAAGTGTGTGTGTGTGTGTGTGTGTGTGTGTGTAATATACATATTATAATATATATATATACACAGTCCAAAGTAAAACAAGTATCTCCGGAATGGTAACTTTACAGGAACTGTGTCTCTCATTGGGCTGCATCAATATGCGTGTGTGTGTGTGTGTGTGTGTGTGTGTGTGTGTGTGTGTGTGTGTGCGCGCATGTGCGTATACATATACTCATTCAGTGAACGTGTTTGGAAAAATAAATAAAAACAAAATTCGACAAAACAAACATGAGGTGTACAAACCCAGTTCCAGTGAAGTTGAGACGTTGTGTAAAACATAAATAATAACAGAAAACGATGATCTGCAAATCCCTTTCAACCGATATTCAGTTGAACAAACTACAAAGACACTTCAAATTCAAAACGAGTGAATATTTGCAAAAAACAATAAAGTTTATCCGTTTGAACATTAAATATCTCGTCTTTGTAGTGCATTCAGTTGAAAATAGGTTGAAAGGGATTTGCAAATCATCGTTTTCTGTTTTTATTTGTGTTTTACACAACGTCCCAACTTCACTGGAACTGGGGTTGTAGAAGGTTGTGATCACTTCAGTTTGGCAGCTTTAAAAAGTGTTTCAAAGGGTTCCAACTCACTTTGATTTCTGATTGATCTTCAGTTTGGCCTCCAGCCGTCTCTCAATCTCCTAAAGACAAAACAAGAGTGATCAACCGTTCCCCAGAAGAGCCGTCCATCTGCACAGGCCAGCATTTTCTTCATCAGCTCCACTGACCACACAGTTTCCCTCTGTAGTCCTACAGTTACAGACTGCAGTCCATCTGTTTCTCTGCACCCTGTTCTTCAGTGGTCAGGACCCCCACAGAGCAGGCACTATTTGGGTGGTGGGTCATTCTCAGCACGGCAGTGACACTGACGTGGTGGTGGTGGTGTGTTAGTGTGTGTTGCGCTGGTGCGAGTGGATTAAAGCCCCCTACTTCGAGGGGCTTTGTGAATATAGGTCCTGATAAACAACCAATAAGGTAAATCATGAGTGTCTGAGCAGGAGAATCACCGACTCCCTTAAGGGGTTCTTTAGAACCATGAACCATGTGCATCCTTAAATGTGTCCCTATGGTTCTATGTAACAACAAAAAGGGTCCTTCAATAGTTACAAGCCTGATATCATCACAACAGCGGAACCTTATTGGTGCTACATGGAACCAATCCGTTCTACATCAATCTCAAGAACTAATGGTTCTCTGAGTGTTCATGGTTCTACATAGAACCAGTGTCTTCACTAAAGAACCCTTAAAGAACCATTTTTCGGAGTGAACTTTAGACCCCATGACCACAGCTGACCTCTGGTTTAAAAAGGTGGACACTCGCCTCCACACTGGCGGCTGAAGCGACCTAACCGAAGCTGACTTCGTATTGACTCGTGTGAACCACTACACCATTTAAGGTGGAACGGAAAATCCTTAAATGATGCCAACT
>NC_051231.1:34017548-34055048 GCF_015220715.1 Pygocentrus nattereri | reverse complement strand
CTGGGATTATTTCCCGCGCGGTTCTCCGAATGAAAGGGCTCCGCAGTTCGGCCTCTAGCGGCGTCTGTAAAGGGCCGTGTGGTGGGTGATTTGTAGCAGCCGATAAGTGAGGTTTGGAGAGCCGTTGCCTGCAGGTGTTCCTCTGCTGGAGGACTCTGTTATTATGGGATGCCCCTCAAACGTGTCTCCTCTTCTGCAGGCAGCATGTCCCGGTCCTCCGACAGCGAGGATGGCTGCTTCGTTGACATGGACACCGAGGACAGCGGGGTGGCACTAGCCGGTCACGGCGAGGATCCGGCCGTGGAGATGAAGGCGGGCGACGTCGCCGGAGCCGCGGATGGCTCCCAGCAGCCCGGGAGAAACGGCCAGACAGCGATGGGGGAGCTGCCGGAGGAGGTTCTGGAGTACATTCTGTCTTTCCTGTCACCGTATCAGGAACACAAGACTGCAGCCTTGGTGTGCAAACAGTGGTATCGCCTCATCAAAGGCGAGTATGTCAAACTGGGTGAGGCAGAGGCAGAGGTGGGCGATATGAGGGCGTTTTATCCTTATCGTGATCAATTATGTCACAATACGCATCATGAATATCGTCAGTGCTTGAGGAACTGAGCGTAATCAGGCCGGTTTAACTGAACGTGGCGCGGTGCAGTTTGTAAAACATTGAATAAAAGTCAGACAGTCACACACTTAAAGATGGTTCTTCAGGGGTTCTTCAGTAAAAAAAATGGTTTTTATGCAGAACCGTGGGCACTCGAAGAACATTTGGCATGATTAAATAGCTCTGCATCATGAAAGGGTTCTGTGTAGCACCCAAATATTGTTACAGCCTTGACTTCACAGCAATAGCCGCACCCTTTTCAAAAAGGTTCTGTATAGAACCAAATACAACACGTTCTCCATCAATCTGAAGCATCATTTCACAACGCACAGAACTGTTTAATCGTGCCAAGAGTTCTTCAAGGTCTTGATTCTACATAGAATCGTTTTCTTTGTTAAAGGAGCTTTGAAGAGCCGCCTTTTTTTAAGAGTGTAGGATTATTATTATTATTATTATTATTATTATTATTATTATTATTGTGTTTTTAATGTGGAACTACAGCTCTGTTCCAAATGATTAAATCTCAGCTAAATTTAATGATGCATGTCATGTATCGTGAAAGTGTCTTGAAGTATCGCGATGTATTCGTGCCATATCGCCGACCCCCAGCGTAGAGCTGCACTGTATATCGTCTCTGAATCCTTATCGTGATTTTTGTATAATCCTGATATAATCAAAGGTTCTCTATTTAATACTCAACATCTTTGCATGAAACTTTGAGATGTATATTGAGGTGTTTTGATGAAGGCATTAATGTGGTGCAGTCAAAGTAAATAATTTAAATTATTTTAATTTGGCTCCCGATTGGCGCCACCATCTGAGCGTTGGCCCCGTCATCAGGATTCGATCCCTGGTGATGCTGCAGTCGTCTGTAGCCTGGAGTCCAGGAGAGCCCAATCGTCCTCGCTCTCTCTGGGTGGGTAGGACGCCCCCCTCCCCTTCTCCCCCCATCACTCAATGCGATGCCAGTCAGCTCAGGCGTCTGTAGGCTGACGTAGCTGATTTGCCGGTCGGCGCTTTCGTCCGAGCACGTTCGGCTGTCCCGTGACGTCGCGAAAAGTAGCGGCGGCTGGTTTCACAGGTCTCGGAGGAAGCCTGTGCTGCCTTCACCCTCCGAGCTTTGGTGGCATCGTGTGATTGGGGGTCCTAACTAGCAGGTGGAACTGGAGACTAAATTGGGGAGAAAATCGGGGGAAGGAAAGTGTGATGTGCTCGTTCTTATTCCCTTTTTTTGGATCATCAACTGTCTTACTGTAAAGCACTTTGAAGTGCAGCTGCTCGTATGGAAGGGTCAACATAAAGATTCCTTTGATTCAGTCAAAATGTGCCGGGCTGCTCTTAGACTGTATTATTGGTCCCCAGGGCTTCGTGTTTTTGTGTATATGTGCTGCCGGAGGTATTGACACTACAATCTGTAGTAATGTAGTCGCAGTGCTGGTGTTGTTCTCCATCCTGCGCAGCTCTAATAGCCCGTCAGACCGTGACCCGAGTTTGGGTCGTGTTGTGCTCTCGGCGCTCCTCAGCTACCCTTTACGGCTCTTCGAAGGGCTTCACTGTCTCCTGTCGTGTCTCCAGGTGTGGCGTATCAGTGCTACCATGGGTTCCTGAAGGCAGTGCAGGAAGGAAACATCCAGTGGGAGAGTCGCACCTATCCGTATCCGGGGACGCCCATCACCCAGCGCTTCTCACACAGTAAGCTTCTTCTAAAAGTGATGTTTCCAGAGCAGATCACTGAAGAGACGCCGTCTGTTTATAGTTTAGAGCCCAGATTTGGGGAAAAACGGGTCGACTTTCAGTAGAAAAACAAACTGAGTTCAGCTTCTTTTATTATAAGGGTTTAAAATGACGTCACCGTCTATTAGACTGGAGAGAAGAGCTACAGCCTCACACGACGCCCAGCTTCTGAATGGAGCTTATGGAGTATGAACGTTATGGAGAACATGATGAGCGTTTCCGTTTGACGGGAGCGTTTACCAAAAATAAAAATAGAAATGTACATTTATTTCATGCAGTTACTGAATAATTTGCTTTAAGATTTGCTCACATTAATTCAGATGGACAAACCAAAACACACCCTGGAGAATAAGAGGGTAGGTGAACGCAAAAAGACGATGAAATTATTAATTATATTTAATATCATGCTGATTAATTGTCAGCAGCATGTCATGGGTGTGGTGCCCCAGGCTGCCAGTTACTTGCAGTTGTGCCGTCACAGCACACGAGTGTTTTAATATTTATTTTTGTTATTTATTATTTGCACAAGTTGCATACAAACAAGACACAACGACAAAAAAGAGGGAGTGTGCGGGGAAAGTAAAGGAGAAACAGCCCATAAATGGGCTTGTGCATGGTACTTTCCCACAAGGAATTAAAAAGATTATTAATTAAATATTAATAATAAAAAAAACAGGCAGACAAAATCACAGAAGAACACTAACGCACAGTTACAGTGAGAGTAGATGAGCTTCAGCCTGTATTTGAGGCCGTTTTGTTGCCCTGATTGATCGAATTCATCTGTTGGGTTAAGTTTGCTCACAACTTATAAACATCTGCTAGAACAACGTTGTAGAAGTGACTGATCTTCCGGTTTTCACGAGAGGCTACAGTCACTGATGGGTTGAGCCTTTGACTGTGTGTGATATACACTCACTGACCGGAACGTGCAAGACGGGTCGTTCTACAGAAACGTCCGCTGTTCTGCCTCTCCATAGGGGTCACTGGTGTCACTGACCGTCTCTGGTGTTCCACATAATAAATGAAACACCAGCGACGTTTTTAATGATCAATGCATTTTACAGAACATCAAACCACACGCTGTCCATCAGGGAACGTCCACTAAAATATGGAATTTAATCCATTTGGATTGTTTTTTCACAGTGACCTCAGAATAAAGTCGGTCACACCAGTGACGTCAGCTAAAAGCTTCATATGAGATCATGAGCTGAATGAGAAGATCTCTGAGAACTGAGAGACGCAGTGGACTCACCATGAGCTTTTCTCCATAGATCCTCAGACAACAGGTCAAAGGGGGTCGAGTGACGTCATCGGTGTGACTTTTATTACAAAACAAGAGATTTTCTGTTATGCAGTGACACCAGTGACTCGACTCCTGGAGACCACAACTCTCATTATATACAACCCCAATCCCAGTGAAGTTGGGACGTTGTGTAAAACATGAATAAAAACAGAAAACGATGATTTGCAAATCCTTTTCAACCGATATTCAACTGAACACACTACAAAGACGAGATATTTAATGTTCAAACAGATAAACGTTATTGTTTTTTTGCAAATATTGCCTGCCTGCAGTCCAGACCGTCTCCCATTGAAAATGTGTGGCGCATTATGAAGCTCAAAATACGACAGCGGAGCCCCCCGGACTGCTGAGCAACTGAAGCTGGACATCAAGCAGGAATGGGAAAGAATTCCACCTACAAAGCTTCAACAATCAGTGTCCTCAGTTCCCAAACGCTTATTGAGTGTTAAAGGAAAGGTGATGTAACACAGTGGGAAACACGCCCCTGTCCCAACTTCTCTGGAAGCATCAAATTCAAAATGAGTGAATATTTGCAAAAATCAATAAAGTTTATCTGTTTGAACATTAAATATCTCGTCTTTGTAGTGGATTCAACTGAATATCGGTTGAAAAGGATTTGCAAATCATCGTCTTCTGTTTTTATTTATGTTTTACACAACGTCCCAACTTCACTGGGATTGGGGTTGTATTTTGTAATATTTTACATTTGTTTTCTTTGTTGTTTAATGTGTATATTTCATGGTCAAGTAGAGATTATTGTACTTAAAATCGCAGAAAAAAATTACCCACCCAAGAAAGCTTGTAACCCAAAGCGACAGCAGGTTTGAGTGTGGAGTAAGAAAAGCGTCTGACACACACACACACACACACACACACACACACACACACACACACACACACACACACACACACACACACACACACCTCAGTCCTGCAGCAGTAGGTGAGGCTGAATTGGCCTCGGGTCTGTGAGGCGTCTGCGGTCTCCTGAAAGTCTGGGCGTCTGGCGGAGTGAGGCCGTTTCCAGCCGGGTTTTGAGAGAGAGCACCCCGCTCTCACACACTGCTTCACACACACACACACACACACACACACACACACTCTATTTCACGCAATGCAGCGTGAGGCGAATGTTCGCTTAGCGCAGATTCACAGCTGCGTTTGGGCTGTTCACACTTAGGGTTAGTTTAGGTGTGAAATGGTTCAGACGTCTGTACAGTGGTGGTGATGGGAACCAGGCGTCGCCATGACTACAACACAGATATAGACACTTTATTTACCATCCAGAACCACCAGAGAACCTACACGAGTCTTCTGAGCTTATATGGAATGTTGATGATGGAAAACAGTGGAAAATCTGGAATAATGAGTTTTCTTTGGGGACTATTTTGCCGCACAGCGCCCTGCATGTCTCCCTCCACCATGAATGGAGTTGAAGTTCTCTAAACTCTCATAAAACAGCGTCTCAGTCATCAGGCAGTGAATTCAGAACCAGTTCATGTAGGAACTTTCTGTAGGAGCTTTTAGAGGGACGTCTGGTTCCCATCACCACCATTGGGAACAGTTCTGACTCGGTAAGTTTATCTAGAACCGAGCGTTTCACACCAAACCGCTCTGAATATGTCGTAACTATTTAGTTATGCAGAAATTTTGGAAGGTCTGTGCCGCTTGAGCAGAATTCTTTCAAGTCTTCTTTAATAATTAATGAACATTTGATTCCTAATCAGGATTCGCAGCTCTGCACTCCGCAAAACGAGTGATAAATGCGTTTCCTGTGATTTTTCATATCAGCAGTTTCCTGGTTTCAGTGGCTCAGGTTTTAATGACGCTTTAAGAAGCTGATTCCTGTTTTATTTCCTGTTTTGAGGGTCTTACATTTTCATCCAGGCTCCCAGTTTCCTTCTTAAAGCTGTTCAGCTTCTCTTGATGTTGCTGCTCAGCTGTAATTCAGCTGTTAAAAGGTTCGTATCATGGTAAACGGTTTTAAAATGTTTCCAGTGATAAAACTGTTCAAATGATTGTGTTTTACTGTAAATGCAGTCCGTGCAATCCTTATGAAAACTGAGCTGCAAAAATACGAATTCCCTCTTTTTGAGACGTCGCATCTACATGCGTCCATGTATTCAGTCTATAGCACTTTAGCCTGGACTGGAATGAGGCAGCCAAGCAGAACGGAGGTCCTCTACATATCAGTCTTAAAGGGGCCTGTTTTAAGAAGAGTAGTCCATTGAAGAGAAGTTGAGAAATGGTCTTGTAAAAGATGATTATGACCGTTTTTGGTACGTGAAGTGACACAGATATGGTCCACTTGGGTCCAAAAATATGGAAAAGATCTCGAAAATGGCCCTTTTTTCATTTTCTGGCAGTGAAAGCTAGTTTTTAAATTTAATTACAATTTAAGCTTCCATTGATCGATTATTTGTTTGTTTGTTTATTTATTTAAAAGGCTAAATCTACAGTCAGATTTTAATGGCAGCAAAGCCTCAGTTGATATTTCAGGTGTGCTGTTATTTTATATGTAATTTTAATACAATTTATTTAATAAAATAAAATATTGTGTGTTTTGTGTTTTGTAGGTGCTTGTTATTACGACTCCAACCAGTCCATGTATGTATTTGGAGGCTGCACTCAGAGCAGCTGTAACGCTGCCTTTAACGACCTATGGAGGCTTGACCTAAACAGCAAGGAGTGGATACGCCCACTGGCTTCAGGTACACTCACCTGCGTTACTTACCGACGAGCTTTGGGCCGCTCGCCCCCGTTACTTACCGACGAGCTTTGGGCCGCTCGCCCCCGTTACTTACCGACGAGCTTTGGGCCGCTCGCCCGCGTTACTTACCGACGAGCTTTGGGCCGCGTTACTTACCGACGAGCTTTGGGCCGCTCGCCCGCGTTACTTACCGACGAGCTTTGGGCCGCGTTACTTACCGACGAGCTTTGGGCCCGCTCGCCCGCGTTACTTACCGACGAGCTTTGGGCCGCGTTACTTACCAACGAGCTTTGGGCCGCTCGCCCGCGTTACTTACCGACGAGCTTTGGGCCGCTCGCCCGCGTTACTTACCGACGAGCTTTGGGCCGCTCGCCCGCGTTACTTACCGACGAGCTTTGGGCCGCTCGCCCGCGTTACTTACCGACGAGCTTTGGGCCGCGTTACTTATCGACGAGCTTCGGGCCGCGTTACTTACCGACGAGCTTCGGGCCGCTCGCCCGCGTTACTTACCGACGAGCTTTGGGCCGCTCGCCCGCGTTACTTACCGACGAGCTTTGGGCCGCGTTACTTACCGACGAGCTTCGGGCCGCTCGCCCGCGTTACTTACCGACGAGCTTTGGGCCGCGTTACTTACCGACGAGCTTCGGGCCGCTCGCCCGCGTTACTTACCGACGAGCTTTGGGCCGCGTTACTTACTGACGAGCTTCGGGCCGCTCGCCCGCGTTACTTACCGACGAGCTTTGGGCCGCTCGCCCGCGTTACTTACCGACGAGCTTTGGGCCGCGTTACTTACCGACGAGCTTTGGGCCGCGTTACTTACCGACGAGCTTCGGGCCGCTCGCCCGCGTTACTTACCGACGAGCTTTGGGCCGCGTTACTTACCGACAAGCTTTGGGCCGCGTTACTTACCGACGAGCTTCGGGCCGCTCGCCCGCGTTACTTACCGAAGAGCTTCGGGCCGTTCTCCCGCGTTACTTACCGACGAGCTTTGGGCCGCTCGCCCGCGTTACTTACCGACGAGCTTTGGGCCGCTCGCCCGCGTTACTTACCGACGAGCTTCGGGCCGCTCGCCCGCGTTACTTACCGACGAGCTTCGGGCCGCTCGCCCGCGTTACTTACCGACGAGCTTTGGGCCGCTCGCCCGCGTTACTTACCGACGAGCTTTGGGCCGCTCGCCCGCGTTACTTACCGACGAGCTTTGGGCCGCGTTACTTACCGACGAGCTTCGGGCCGCTCGCCCGCGTTACTTACCGACGAGCTTTGGGCCGCGTTACTTACCGACGAGCTTTGGGCCGCGTTACTTACCGACGAGCTTCGGGCCGCTCGCCCGCGTTACTTACCGACGAGCTTCGGGCCGCTCGCCCGCGTTACTTACCGACGAGCTTCGGGCCGCTCGCCCCCGTTACTTACCGACGAGCTTTGGGCCGCTCGCCCGCGTTACTTACCGACGAGCTTTGGGCCGCTCGCCCGCGTTACTTACCGACGAGCTTCGGGCCGCTCGCCCGCGTTACTTACCGACGAGCTTCGGGCCGCTCGCCCGCGTTACTTACCGACGAGCTTTGGGCCGCGTTACTTACCGACGAGCTTTGGGCCGCGTTACTTACCGACGAGCTTTGGGCCGCTCGCCCGCGTTACTTACCGACGAGCTTTGGGCCGCGTTACTTACCGACGAGCTTCGGGCCGCTCGCCCGCGTTACTTACCGACGAGCTTTGGGCCGCTCGCCCGCGTTACTTACCGACGAGCTTTGGGCCGCTCGCCCGCGTTACTTACCGACGAGCTTTGGGCCGCGTTACTTACCGACGAGCTTCGGGCCGCTCGCCCGCGTTACTTACCGACGAGCTTTGGGCCGCGTTACTTACCGACGAGCTTTGGGCCGCGTTACTTACCGACGAGCTTCGGGCCGCTCGCCCGCGTTACTTACCGACGAGCTTCGGGCCGCTCGCCCGCGTTACTTACCGACGAGCTTCGGGCCGCTCGCCCGCGTTACTTACCGACGAGCTTTGGGCCGCTCGCCCGCGTTACTTACCGACGAGCTTCGGGCCGCTCGCCCGCGTTACTTACCGACGAGCTTCGGGCCGCTCGCCCCCGTTACTTACCGACGAGCTTTGGGCCGCTCGCCCGCGTTACTTACCGACGAGCTTCGGGTCGCTCGCCCGCGTTACTTACCGACGTGCTTTGGGCCGCTCGCCCGCGTTACTTACCGACGAGCTTTGGGCTTTAATTAACTGAACCTTTAGCTCCTGACCTCCAGGGTTCTCTGCTTGGCTTGTTCTGCAGATGAGATGTTTGTTTTTTATCCGTGCAGGTTCCTACCCCTCCCCTAAAGCTGGAGCGACACTGGTGATGTTTAGGGACCTGTTGGTCTTGTTTGGGGGTTGGACCCGGCCCAGCCCGTATCCTCTACACCAACCAGAGCGATTCTTTGATGAAATCCACACATACTCACCCTCCAAAAACTGGTGAGATGAATAAACCAAACTTCATCTGTAAAAAGGCCTCAGTTTTGTTTTTCACTCGTTCTGTTGAAATTCTGCAGTTAAATAAATATAAAAGTGGCATTGATGTATTTTTCTCTCTTTCTCAGGTGGAACTGCATCGTTACGACTAACGGTCCTCCCCCCATGGCTGGTCACTCGTCCTCTGTCATTAATAATAACATGATCGTGTTCGGAGGGTCTCTCGGAGCTCGCCAGATGTACGTAAACGGTCATTAACATCTTGAAGTGTCCAAACCAGACGTCTGCCTCCCATCAGAGTGCAGTACATTTACCTTCACGCTGTTTGAAAACGGCACCTGCCCTTCATTTAGTGTGAGAACGCCGTTAGAACACCAATAGAAACGCTCTGAAATAGCTTGGAGCAGAATCTCTTTACAGGAACTTGCATTGAAGGTTTTTCTGTAGTTTCCACTTTAAAGATCCTGTTTTTTTTCTTTGTACAGCAATGATACGTTGTATTTGTGTCTTTCCGGTTTCAGTCATTCTCATCTATCTATAGCTGCTCTACGCAGCGCAGAATTGAGTGTGTGGAAGTGAAAGTGCACCTCTGTTAGCTTGGGTCTGGTGTTGCATAGTGATTCTCACAGGTGATGTCGTTAATGTGAAGATAGAAATTTAATAACAGACTTTTCAGAAGAAAAAGTGTATTAATAACAATCAGATGCTGTGAAAACAAATAATGCATTCAGTTCTGAGGCACAGCTTAAAGATAGACCTTTAGAGGAGTGGTGGCTTCAGTAGTGTGTCTGTCTGTGTCTTGTCTGTCTGTGTCTTGTCTGTCTGTGTGTTTGTGTCTGTGTCTTGTCTGTCTGTCTGTGTGTGTGTGTGTGTGTGTGTGTGTGTGTGTGTGTGTGTGTGTGTACATATATCTATTCCGGCTTATCTTGTGTGTGGTGTATTTCAGGAGTAATGAAGTATGGGTGCTGGATCTGGAGCAATGGTCCTGGTCCAAGCCCACCATTAAAGGCCCCTCCCCCCACCCTCGAGGAGGCCAGTCTCAGGTCAGATTTTCCTCCACTTCATCTCCAATGAGGAAACAATTGTACTCATAGACTTTCATAGTCCCTGTTGGTGGACTGTGTCTGGTCCAGCTTCTCAAACCTCAGACGTGCGGTGAATGTCTCATTAACGCATCATGGCGTGGTGTTTTTGGCGTGTCGCTCGTCCCCTCCTCGCACCGTCTCTGTTTCTTTGTCTTTTTGTGGCTTCTGTTGAGAGAATAGTTTCTCCACACAGCTGTCAGAGTCCTCACGTTTGTCTGCTTTTGTCTCTCACAGATTGTCGTGGACGATGAGACGCTGCTCATTCTGGGAGGCTGCGGGGGTCCGAATGCGGTGAGGGTCACGTGTTTTCCGCCTACGCTGGCTGATGTCGTACACCTTCTGGCCTTTTTTCAGTACAGACTGAATGTTTGCAGAAGATGAATGAACAGAGGCATTAATGATTTAATGAAGTGAAGGAGGTTTTTCATTGATGGGTTTCAAAAACATGGTCAGAGTCTGGCCTCCTCCCGTCTCCCCCGTTACAGGCCTGCTGAACAGCAGAGGGCGCCAGTGAGCAAGTCCTCAATGAATGGGAGTGAATGGAGCGAAACGGCTAAAAACGAACAGTTAAAATAGCTTCTAAAAACTCACCAGAACTGTAATTTTAGACAGTAGAAGGACGTGTTTCACTAAAAAAGCAAAGAAAACTGACCTGCATGTTTCCTTTTTATACAGCAAATGGGTTTTGGGCAGCAGGTCGTAAACGTTACTGCTGCTGAGCGCTGATTGGTTGGCGAGCGGAGCAGCTCATTGGCTGTTCACTCACAGACATTATAAACGTACGAGGCCCCATTTTAAAAACTCCTATAACTCGAGTTAAAAGCTCTTAATAATCTAACAGCAGTGTTAAAATGTTTTGAGCTGTTTAGGAAATTAATTTCTTCTTTTAATGTTTAATCTTTTCTTAACCATGATTCTGCTGAAATGCTCCGTATGAACCCATTCGTTTTTCACTCGCTCGGGAGCGCCCTCTAGCTTTTGAGAGACCCGGAAGACGCTACAGATTGGAAGTTCTCTGTTAGGGATGCGGCGATGTGGAAACTGAGCCAGTTTTGATATCCAGTATCCTTCATGAGTCTGTCTGCTGTCGTCGATACGAAACTGAGACTGAATCTACCTGGAATAGCATTACAGAGGAAAATAAGGTCACAAATACAGTGAAGTGAATGAAATGCGGAGGTTTTAGCTCTCCGATCCATTTTTAAAGGAACTATTTGCTGATATCGATATAATTCCGATATTCCTGTGTATGATCGTGCATCCCTGCTTGGAACAGTGGTCCTCATCTCGATGTCCAGTTAATTAGTAGTCTCTGTTTTCCAGCTGCTGAAGGATGCCTGGCTGCTGCACATGGGCGCCCCCACGTGGTCATGGCAGCAACTGCGAGTGGAGAATGAAGAGCATGGAGCTCCTGAGCTCTGGTGCCACCCGGCCTGCAGGGTCTGTCTGTCTGTCTGTCTGTCTGTCTGTGGTTTTATAACAGCTTGATTGTTTTTTTTAGAACGTTATTCAGTGCCTCATGAAATACCAGCTTATTATCAGAACATGCATCCGCACTGGTTCATGTATTTTTAAAGCAATACTTGAAAACAAATAAAAGCCTGATGATGATTTATGGAATAACCGACTTTGCCTTCACATAAGGGGCCTCACAAGTTCCACCTTTTGGAAATGAAGCTTCATGGCCGCACTAAACTGAACTAATCTCTGCTCCTTTAGTTTGAGGCCCCTTATATCAACTCAGTGTCGGTTATTTCATGTAACGTCTTAACGTCTTCTCGTCTGCCGATCACTGATTTATATTTAAAGTATTGCTTTTTTTATGTGGGCTTAATTAAATGCTTATGCATGTGATTTGAAGAATATATACAGGAAGCGCTCAAAGTGTTTTTTGAAATAAATGTGTGTGTGTGTGTGTGTGTGTGTGTGTGTGTATATATGTATGTATGTATGTATGTATAAATAATTGATCAGTAGAATAGTTCACTTTTTTTATGCGCCTGTACTGTCTGTGGTTCATTGTAGCTTTTCATAGACGTGTGGAAACAGATAGACATCTGGAAGCGTCGTTTATATTGAGTTCATAAATGGGGTGTTTCATTATCTGTCATTATTTACAAAATTGTCTCTCTTTTTAGGTGGGTCAGTGTGTGGTGGTCTTCTCACAGGCCCCCTCAGGTCGAGCCCCTCTAAGCCCGAGCCTTAACTCCCGCCCCTCCCCCATCAGCGCCACGCCCGCCCCCCTGGGCCCAGAGCCGCCCTCACTACGCTCGCAGTCTCCAGTCCGCAGCGGTAGCAGCGGAGCGGCCGCCCTCGTGCTGGGCTCCGCTGAGGAGGCGCCCTGCGTCAACGGCCGCTGGGGGACGCTCCGCCCACGCCCGAGGGGCGGGGCCAGAGATGGAAGCCCCTCGTCTTCGTCTTCGTCCCAGCAGCCGTCTCCATTGCAGGCTCCAGACAGCCCTCCGCTTCCTCCACTGCTGAACGGCTCCTCCCCTTCACCTCGCACGAGCCCCTCCCAGGCCGCGTCCCCACCTTCCAGGCCTCATGGCCACGCCCACTTACCCACAGACTACGGCTGGGAGTCCCCGCCCCCTGCGGTGCCTCACGATCATCCGAGCACGAACGGGCTGCACACACCGCCCCGAACTCCGCCGGGCGCCGTTTCACCTGCCGCTCTCCGCAGAGGCCTCGAAGCTGTCAAAGCCCTTTCGTCTTCGTCTTCATCCTCCCTTCCATCCTCCTCTTCCTCATCTCTAGCCCAGCCTGGCGGAAGCTCCACCTTAAAAGCCCTCTCTTCGTCCTCACCATCCTCTTCCTCCGTGCCCCAGCCGGGAGCGAGCTCCGCCCCCAGCAGCACTCCTCCCGCCCCTTCCTCCTCATCCAGCCCTCCTTCGCAGGCCGGCGCTGCCGCCGACGGACACTCCATTCCGCCGATCGCGCGCCGACTCGGCCACCACCCGCCCCAGAGCCTCAACGTGGGCAAGCCGCTCTACCAGTCGCTCAACTGCAAGCCCATGCAGATGTACGTGCTGGACATTTCGCGAGCCAAAACGGACGCCGTGGTCTCCTGGAGGATCTACGGCAGCGGCGGGGCTCCCAGCGCGGTCACCGGACCCCCTGAAACGAGCCTGCACACAGTGGTCCAGGGCCGCGGCGAGCTGATCATTTTCGGAGGATTGATGGACAAAAAGCAGAACGTGAAGTACTACCCCAAAACCAACGCCTTGTACTTTGTGCGTGCTAAAAGGTAATGAGGCAAAGTGGACCTTGCAAGCAGTAGCCTATGAATTTGGCCGTTCTCGGACGGACCGGACAGACAGACAGACTGACCTGCCTTCAGCTGGGGAGCGGAAAGAATCGAGGAGGGAGAAAGGAAAGGAAAAAAGTGACGTCTGCCGTTCTTCTGTTTCCCAACACTAAACTCCTCTGCTCTCCCAGTTTGCGTAACTATGGTAACTAAGGAAACAAACACATTTCAACAAATATAAAGGACACTCTCTGATGACCTGTTTGTTGTTGTATGATTAAATGGTTCACCTGACCTCGACTCCGCGCGTGTGTGTGTGTGTGTGTGTGTGCGCGTGTGCGTGTGTGTGTGTGTGAGCGAGCGAGGAAAGAAAACGAAGGGAACGTTTCTCCGCTTCTTGCGCGTCTTCCCCGGAAGCGTCCGGGAGACGGGAGGCACAGAACGACTACCTTGCTTTTATATCTCACTTCCTGCCTGCATTGTTTACATTAAGCGTAAGTGTGTGTGAGGCGATGTGCAGCTGCCCTGTGACTGAGTGGAGTGAATGGCCGGTGTGTTTGTGGTGGTTGGTGTTTGGGGCGGGGTTCGAGGGGTGTGGTCTATTGCAGTGTACTCTAAACAAAGTGAAACAATAAAGGCCTCCATGTCTTAACGCTCTCCATTCGCTGCCTTTCAGTACCTGCTCTGCTTTCGCCCCACGATCCAGCCGCGTTCTGGGTAAAGCAGCTTTAGTCGGGCTGGATTGGAGAAAGCAGTGGGGCTTAAAGCGTGTCCAGAGTGCCAGCCTGGAAGGGGAATTACATCCAACTTTTCCGAATTTCTGGGCAATTACATCATCAGTCATTCAAAGCAGTGGCCAGAAATTCTTTTTAGGTGCGTCCACCGCATTAAAGGGCAGTTTGTTTTTGTTTTTTTTCCATTAATTGGTTAGGATTAAGTGAAATCATTGAGTGGTTTGAAAAGTTCTAGAGGAACTCATGATGGGAGCTGGATGTCCAAAGACTAATGCCTTTAAAAGAATTAGGCAATGACTACAACACAGATATAGACCCTTTATTTACCATCCAGAACCACCAGAGAACCTACACGAGTCTTCTGAGCTTATATGGAATGTTGATGATGGAAAACAGTGGAAAATCTGGAATAATGAGTTTTCTTTGGGGACTATTTTGCCGCACAGCGCCCTGCATGTCTCCCTCCACCATGAATGGAGTTGAAGTTCTCTAAACTCTCATAAAACAGCGTCTCAGTCATCAGGCAGTGAATTCAGAACCAGCTCATGTAGGAACTTTCTGTGAGGAGCTTTTAGAGGGACATCTGGTTCCTATCACCACCACTGGGAACGGTTCTGACTCGGTTAGTTTATCTAGAACAGAGCGTTTCACACAGAACCTCTCTGAATGGCTCTGATTACGTCTGAGCCAGTTAATTGTGCAGGATATGAGAATTCAGTGGCGTAAAAATTCTCACGTTTTCCTTCAAAAACAAACTTGCACTGGAGACTTTGTGCCTGCAGTGTTAATGTAGTGGATGTAAGGCTTGTTTATGTAGTGGTGGACTACACGTATACGAGTGGACTGGGCTTCGTTCAAACAGCCCAAAATAGACTGCAAGTCCGTTCAGTTTGGCTTGACTGGCCGGACAGCGGTGAGGCCTTGAACCACCGCCACTGATCAAGCTGAGCCGGAGCGAATCGGCCTGTCCGTTTGGTCCTCGGGGGTCTGTGGAGCAGATGTGACTGGTGTGTTCGTGAGCTCTGTGGGTTCTCTGTGCTGAGTTAGTGCTGATAGAGTTACACTGCATGGGTACGACCCATAAACACGGTGTAATCAGACGCGCTCAGGGGAGGAGTGGACTGGGCGTCACTGTGTTTATGGTCTAAATGTGTCCAGGCGTCGTGTGTAAAACATCCAGGAGGAATCTGGAGCCAAACCTGCTCCTGGGACCTCAAACTGACAGCTCACACAAAAAAAAACATCATTTTTTACTGTATTCATGTTTATTCATATTTATTCAAATGATATGCAGATTTTTCTAATAAGAAAAACTGTTAAGATCAGCCCGTTTCATTCATATGTACATGCTTGGTTCTTAAAGGGTTCTGTAGTCAAGGCAGTGTACCATTTAGAACCATTTCGTGCCTAAAACGTTCTCTATTTCTTTAAATAATATTTTTATTGGGTTTATAACAATCAATGTTCTCTATGATGGAGAATGTGTTGTATATGGTTCTATGTGGCGCCCAAAAGGGTTCTCATGTTGTTAAAAGCTTGACATCATAACCACAGCATAGCTCTTAGGTGCTGTACGGAACCGGATAAAGTTGATATGCGTGCTTTACAAAATGGTTCTTTAAGAGCTCTTTAGTAACGAAAATGGTTCCATATAGAACTAGGAACACTTTGTGTGATTAAGGGGTTCTTTGCATCGTGAAAGGGTTCTTCAGATTAACTGAGAATATTCCTTATGGTTCTACAATTGTTAGAAGCTCGACATCGCAACTGCAGCAGAACCCTTTTTGGTGCTGTATAGAATGTATATGTCAGTATGATGGAGAATGTTCTGTATGTGGTTCTATACAGCACCAAAACGGGTTTTGGTGTTGTTACCATGTCAAGCGTAGAACCCTTTTACAAAAAGGTTCTATAAGGAACCAAATAAAACACATTCGTCATCAGTCTGAAGAACTGTTTCACCATGCAAAGAACCCTTTAAACATGAAAATTAAATAAATAGAACCCATAAAGAACCTTTAAACATCTATCTGTCTATCTATCTGTCTGTCTGTCTATCTGTTTATCTATCTGTCTGTGTCTATTTGTCTATCTATCTATCTGTCTGTCTGTCTGTCTATCTATCTGTCTGTCTGTCTGTCTGTCGGTCTGTCTGTCTGTCTGTCTGTCTGTCTGCCTGTCTGTCTATCCATCAATGGTTTTACTAAAGAGCCCTTAAAGATCTTTCTGAATAATGTGTGTGTGTGTGTGTGTGTGTGTGTGTGTGTGTGTGTGTAGCTTCAGGCGTGCTACTGCGCCTGCGCGTCTGTTTCTGTTTGTTTTTCATTATAATACTGAATGAGCTGAATTTGTTGTGAAATATTAGAAATATTAGGAATTTGTTCTAAAATCTGATCCTTTCTAAAAGCCAGCGGGGCCTTTGTGCGCGCGCTCTCCTTCCCCCCGTTGTTGTTACTGTAGTCTGGGTGGGTCGGTTTCCTCTGGGGGGATTAAACCCCGCGGTTCGGCCGAAGCCCCCTGTAACCTTTCCCCCCGTTCTGCTGCGGCTCCGCCGCTGTGTGGATGAAGAGGAGGAATGTGGCCTCTGATTGGCTGCCCGCCTGGCAGACGGCGCTGTGATTGGCTGCGCGGGGAGTGGGCGGGGCTTCGCGGTGGCCGTGCATGTTGAAGCGGCGTGTTTACGGAACGCCGAGCGGCACAAAGAGAGACGGAGGAGAGGCGCGCGGATGGGGTGAGTGCGGAACCCGAGCACAGCGCCGGTTCGCCCGATTCACAGACCCGCAGAACCTAAACGAGACCCGTGTAGCCGCGTTACGACGCGATGAAGCGCCGCAGACTCGCTAAACTCCGCATCCATCGCTGGTTTGGACTTTCGGGTGCTAGTGCGCATGCGCGTTCGTCTTACTCCTAATTTTGTAGTGTATTTTCTGTTTTTCTTGCGCGAATTAAACACATTATTTAACATCTGTTGGGGAAAAATGAAGAAATGTGCTGCTGTTCGCGATCGCCACTGTCAGCAGACCTTTTTCTTTCCTCATTCACGTGTGAAAATGTACGTTTGAAAGACATCAGATCACTTTTTCGTGTTTTTTTCACAGTACAACAACAAAAATCGTGTATTTTTCTAAAGCTGCTTAAAAAATGAAAGTAAGTGCGTTTTCTCACAGACGTGCTGCTTTACAGGACTCCAGGCCAGGCAAGTTCATTTCTGTGACAAATTTACATAAAAAAGCAAAAATAACATCAACAGGACGAATCAAGACTGAGAGTGAGTGACAGTAAAAGATCAGAATCCTAAAATAACATAATAGATTGGAGTAATAAGCCCATAAAGTTGAATAAAAGCATTAAAGGGAATTAAAGTAGAGGACCTACGTGTCACTGAAATGAGTTTATGACGGGGTATTGGGAATAGAGTGTAAGTAGCCTCTTCTCCTGTGTCTGAAACCTGGTTATTACAGCGTTTTTGCTTTTTTGTGGAATGAACACGTCATTTTAAAGCTTCAGAGAGCAGATTTGATCAGAGTTAGTCATGAAAATGTGCCACTGTTCACGTGACCGTCAGAGCATTTTCCCTGTTCATAGGAAACTTTGCTTTCTTAGTAAGATGGACAGAGGCTTCCTGGCGTCTTTGGTTGGTTTCATTGTTAAATCTGGTCCTCATTGGTCTTGACTTGTTGCAGAATTGTTGCTGGGGTCAGAACGAGCTGCCCGGTCTGCTGGTCCCGTGTGCTGCTGCAGCTGCAGGACAACCCTCACGCAACACGGTGAGATCTTGCCTTTAGGGCTGGGCGGTTTGACCGCGTTTATCATTATCAGGATGAACTACGTTCAAATGTGACCGAGAGGTCTTCTAGACCCGGGGTCGGCGACCTGCGGCCCCTTTACCGCCCTGCTGTGGCTCCACAGCGGAATTAAATGAGTAGGCAATAATAAAATAATCCTCGTCCAACACGGTTTCCCTTTCGTAGGGGTCGTCTGCGGCTCGGTGACCTCGTCCACCTGTGCGCACGGAGGCGGACGGTGAGGTCTGCTTGAGGAAGAGCGGCTGGAGAGTATGAAAGTGTTGAAAGTGACGTTTCTCAGGTGACCGTGCGGCCGGACACTTTCATGAGCCTTAACGAAACATGTCAAGCGCCAGACGACGCGAGTGACCTCAGCACCGAGACACTTTGGCCTCATCGCCTCTGCGAGCTCGTTCTTTTCGTCGTCAAGGCAACCATCACTTCAGTCCTGCAGAGGAAAAGAGTGAAGTTATAGTAAAGTTAGATTACTATAAATTATTATATATTGGTACCAAGAACCCTCAGGAACCGTGACTAATGGTTATAATACTTGCCATCACCACGGCAACCATCGTCATCACCTCTTAGCTAATGTCCACCAGCTAACGTCTAGCTACACACCAGCATGCCTACAATGACAGGCGGCCAGCTCATCAACTACCCACCGAACGCGGCATTCATCACCCCAAGCTCTATGCCCCCTTTATCCCGCGCCACCCCTGGCCTCCCTAAGCCCCCCCGCGCCCTGTGGCCCCCTCTGGACTTCACCCTGGGTGCGCTAGCCTGCTGCGGAGCGTGTATATTCACCAACCCTCTTGAGGTGGTGAAGACTCGTCTGCAGCTGCAGGGGGAGCTGCGAGCGCGGGGGTCATATCAGCGTCACTACCGCGGCGTCCTGCAGGCCCTGTGGGTGGTGGGCCGGACCGACGGCCTGCGAGGTCTGCAGAAGGGCCTGACGGCAGGCTTGCTGTATCAGGGCCTGATGAACGGAGTGCGACTCGGGTTCTACTCCTACAGCGAAGCCTTGGGCCTGACGGATGTGCCGGGGGGAAGCATGGTGGCGGGAGCGTTGGCGGGGGCGCTGGGGGCCTTCATCGCCTCCCCTGCTTACCTGGTGAGTCTTTACAGCCTTATAGATTTAAAGCCCTGTTGGAGCTGGATTAGTTTCATCCGTGGAGGTGCTGTAATTTGAGGGATTGCCAACGAGATCCATGATTGAAGGAAAATGAAATATCTCGTTATGTGTTACATTACCAGACCTCTTGTGGTAAAACTAATCCAGCTCCAATAGGGCTAAAGATCAGAATTAGTTTGTGTCCAGAATAACAGCCTGAAGTCTTTGTGTATTTACAGCTTTGCTGTTTTTGGACTGGTGGCCACTAGGGGGCGTTACTGAATCATGAGCTCATAACGATTTGATTAGACTCATGACTTGTATTCTCAGTACGAGTGATCTCGTATTGAGAATACAAGTCATTTGGTGCTGGATTGCTGCAAAGTCCGCCCCTAACAAGGGCACACCCCCTCTAAACATCCATGCCAACAATGGGTCTGTTGACCGTCAGGCGCTCCAGCGCCCCCTACTCTCAACTCCGCCTTCACGAAGCGTTGGATTTTAGATCTGTTAAGAAATTTCGTACTCGTTCGATTTATTCTGGTGTGATTCAGAATTATTGATAAAATACACTGATTATAAAAATGTAAATAGAAAAAATGAGTAAAGACAACAAAATAAGTGTTTTATTATTATCCCTATGTTTAAAAATATGCCTGAGATATTTTTCTGGCTAAGAAGTGAGAAAAGGTTTTATTGAATATTATTGTAATTGATTCCAACATTCCCAAAACTGTGCAGTTGAACTTCCGGCTTCACAGAAATGCATTTTTACATTTTCACACCCCAGAATTTCCGTTTTTTAATTTTATTGTTTTTGTTCATATGAGGAATTTATCTTTGGTTACGGAGCAGCTTACAGTGCATGTTGTACATTGATCTATTCGCATATTCGTTCACACAATTACACGTAAAAAAAACAATCCAAATATTGATCTATATTTACATACAAATGCAGTATTTATCTGCCAGATGACAGGCAGCATAATGAAATCTGACCAGCCCTGCGCTGTGGCGGTGCCTCAGAGTGTGCAGCTGTTTAGGAACTGTATTCTACTCTATAACCTTTATAGTTTATCTTCAACCAGAGACTAAAACCAGCCACAGTCAACTGACTGGTCAGTATTTGGGGTGAGGATATTTCTGGAGTTGTTGTGACTTTGAGGATGTGGGCGTAGTTGAAAAGTGTCGAGGTGCCTCATTCCTTCCAGTGATAAATGACTCAGCATGTTGAGGCAAAGGCCACTAATGAACTTGACCCTGAAGTTGGCTAACAGCGATACTGAAGTGGGCCAAAGTGGAAGCGCACGAACTACACGCCCCGATTCCAGCTCAGCAACTTCGCCAAACTAGTTTTCCTCTTAAAGCCTGAGCTGCTGTCCTGCACGGCACACGCCTCTGCGCCCTGCGGCTGATCTTCTTGAGCGTGCTCAGCTTGGCATAAGCAGCAGAAACGGCTCAGCAGAAGTCCAGATGTGCGCGATTTCTCCACCCTCACATAAATCACTTAATCTTACTTAAATAAAAATAAATAAAAACAGAGAAGCAACTTCAGGCACCTGCGTTTGGGGTAAATTGGGAAATCGGGACAAAATCAGGTTCTTCCCCGTCTTATAAGGTTTGCATATGCAGCTACGTCCTCTGTCCTGCAGGACCCTACATTGGTCGTAAAGCAGCTGTTGTTGATTTGCGGCTGTTGACCGCATGTCGTCTCAAACATCAGTGGCTCTCGTCTCCGTCCTGCTGAAACTCTATACGCTAACTGGACTGCTTGGACATTAGTGTGTATTTGGGTCACTAAATTTAGGCCCGCCGCCCCTCTCCCCGATTCTACTGTAGGAGAGCAGAAAGGAAACGCTGCTCGCTGACCGGGCCGAGTCACGCTCATCAGCCGTCCGCACTGAGCTCATCAGCGCACGTGTCAGAGAGAGAAACTGAGACAGATATTTATTGAAGATGATAATCTTGCGTCCGCCGTCCGGTGTTATTCAGAGCGGAGGAAGGTCAGCCTGCCTGACCGCTGCACTGACCGCACCTAAAAAAACAATACAGCTAGTGGAAGAGGGCGAAAGGGGAAAACATGCTTTGGTAATTCTGTTTCACAGGGTTGGCCTCAGAGCTTAAAGCAGTGGTTCAGTTGAAAGACCCTCCTCTCAGTTTTCCCCATATACAGTGCATCCGGAAAGTATTCACAGCGCTTCACTTTTTCCACATTTTGTTTTGTTACAGCCTTATTCCAAATTGAATTAAATTAATCTTTTTCCTCTAAATTCTACACAAAATACCCCATTGTGACCATGTGAAAAAAGTTTTCTCGAGAGTTTTGAAAATTTATTAAAATTAAAAAACAAAGAAATCATATTTACATAAGTATTCACAGCCTTTGCCATGAAGCTCAAAATTGAGCTCAGGTGCATCCTGTTTCCACTGATCATCCTTGAGATGTTTCTACAGCTTAAATGGAGTCCACCTGTGGTTGATTGGACATGATTTGGAAAGGCACACACCTGTCTATATAAGGTCCCACAGTTGACTGCATGTCAGAGCGCAAACACCAAGCATGAAGTCAAAGGAATTGTCTGTAGACCTCCGAGACAAAATTGTCTCGAGGCACAAATCTGGGGAAGGATACAGAAAAATTACTGCTGCGTTGAAGGTCCCAATGAGCACAGTGGCCTCCATCATTCGTAAATGGAAGAAGTTCGGAACCACCAGGACTCTTCCTAGAGCTGGCCGGCCGTCTAAATTGAGCGATCGGGGGAGAAGGGCCTTGGTCAGGGAGGTGACCAAGAACCCAATGATCACTCTGTCAGAGCTCCAGCGTTCCTCCGTGGAGAGAGGAGAACCTTGCAGAAGGACAACCATCTCTGCAGCAATCCACCAATCAGGCCTGTATGGCAGAGTGGCCAGGCGAAAGCCACTCCTTAGTAAAAGGCACAAGGCAGCCCGTCTGGAATTTGCAAAAAGGCACCTGAAGGACTCTCAGACCATGAGAAACAAAATTCTCTGGTCTGATGAGACAAAGATTGAACTCTTTGGTGTGAATGCCAGGCGTCATGTTTGGAGGAAACCAGGCACTGCTCATCACGAGGCCAATACCATCCCTACAGTCAAGCATGGTGGTGGCAGCATCATGCTATGGGGATGTTTCTCAGCAGCAGGAACTGGCAGACTAGTCAGGATAGAGGGAAAGATGAATGCCGCAATGTACAGAGACATCCTGGATAAAAACCTGCTCCAGAGCGCTCTTGACCTCAGACTGGGGCGACGGTTCATTTTTCAGCAGGACAACGATCCGAAGCACACAGCCAAGATCTCAAAGCAGTGGCTTCAGGACCACTCTGTGAATGTCCTGGAGTGGCCCAGCCAGAGCCCAGACTTGAATCCGATTGAACATCTCTGGAGAGATCTGAAAATGGCTGTGCACAGACGTCTCCCATCCAACCTGATGGAGCTTCAGAGGTACTGCAAAGAAGAATGGGCAAAACTGCCTAAAGATAGGTGTGCCAAGCTTGTGGCATCATATTCAAAAAGACTTGAGGCTGTAGTTGCTGCCAAAGGTGGTTCTACAAAGTATTAAGCAAAGGCTGTGAATACTTATGTAAATATGATTTCTTTGTTTTTTAATTTTAATAAATTTTCAAAACTCTCGAGAAAACGTTTTTCACATGGTCACAATGGGGTATTTTGTGTAGAATTTAGAGGAAAAAGATTAATTTAATTCAATTTGGAATAAGGCTGTAACAAAACAAAATGTGGAAAAAGTGAAGCGCTGTGAATACTTTCCGGATGCACTGTAGGCCTGTTTAGCTGCTTTCTCGGGATGTAATAGTACAGCATCCCAGATAGCAGCGTAAACGGTCCGCTGGCTTAAAGAGGTCGGAACCCTGCTGACTGTATGCCGTTGCTGGGCCACCCTCGGACCACCCAGATTACTGTCCTCCACACAAGGTCCAGCTGTTTTTTCTTTTTCCTCTTCAAACAGATTTGAAATGTGCGCAGACTTTTATCTTGGCGGCTTCATGAGTCAAGGTCGATGACTCTTGACCGAGCGTCCCGCAGATTGCTTCAAAGAGCTGACGCACGCTTGTCTAAGGCGCTGGCGTTGGATTCGAGAGAGGTAATCTTCGGATTATGTTCGGAAACCGTGGTTTGGATGCAGTCCAGCTTGTTTTATAGAGTTGAAATGGAAGATTTCCCCTAGGAGACTGGCTAATGACGCCGTGTTGATGTTGTTGCATCTTCTTTCTTGCCTAGTTTGGTTGATTCGGAGGACAAACTTCAGTAAACCCAGATCGCGAGCATAGATCGGTCCGCTGGCGTGATGAGGTCTGCACACCGGTAACTGTTGGCCACTGCTGGTCCACCCTCGGACCGCCCAGTTTACCGTCCTGCATACAAGATCCAACTAGTTCATCTATATAGATTTTAAATGCACCCAGACTTGAGTCTTGATATAAAAATGATAACAGGACATCAGAATTCCTCTTTTAGTACTTTTACTTTATACTTAAGTACATTTGAAGGGAAATACTTTAGTACTTTTACTCCAGTGGAGGTCTAAAGGGAGGAACTTCTACTTTTACTGGAGGAATATTTTACCCTGGGGGTCTCGACTTTAACTCAGGTACATGATTAGTGTACCTCGTCCACCTCTGGCCGTTAGCCTCGTGCTAACCAGCAGTTGTTGTCTTTCAGTACTTCTTAGCTACACTAGCTGCCTTCAGACACCGAGCGCGGCTCGACTGCTCGACTACATTTGGTGTGGGACTGATTTTTGGCAGGCTTTTGTGCTGAACTGGGTTCTTCCACTGCAAGTTCTGGTAATAATGGGTTTTATTTCATGGTTCTGAGCTCAGAGCTCCAGCTCTGTCTCCGTAAAGGTCTGTAAGCTGCCGGTTCTGTCCGGAGTGGACAGACGGGCGATTGTTCTGAGCTCAGCGAGGTTCTGTCATCGTGTTACGCTCCTCGTTCCAGATAAGGGAGCGTGTGGAGAGGCCGAGTTCCTCAGCTGGGCGTATAACGCCGTCTTTGTTTCCTCTGCAGGTGAAGACTCACCTTCAGGCGCAGACGGTGGCGGCGATCGCTGTGGGACACCAGCACAACCACCAGGTACGGCGCAAAGGTTTGGGGTCACTGTAAAATCAGTGGAGCTGCTGGTAAACGTGTTCACGTTTTCCCATAAATCCACATTAAATACAGATTAAAATTCTAATAACATTCAAATCTAGATTGAAGTTGTGATAAAGTTCATATCTAGAATGAATTTCTGATCATTCAGTATCCAGAACCAGTAAAAATGAGATTCATCTCCTGAATGAAGATCTGAGGAAGTATATGCAGAACGTCCAGAATAACGTGATAATAAACCGAGAATCTTGAATGAGGTTCTAATGAAATTAATAAGATCTGATGAAATAAATATCTTGAATAGATTTGTAACCAAATTCATATGCAAAATTAACTGCTGGTAATCCAGAATTCAGCACATTAATACAGTTCGTGTGCAGAACTAAATCTTAGTCCAATTAATTTCCGGAATGAGGTTCTAATAAAACGACTAACAGAATAATAAATGAGATTTATATTCAGAATTAAGTTGTAATAAAACGTATATGCAGAATGAATATTTGGCAAAATTAAAATCCGGTGGAGATGCAGAAGGAGGTGGGGAATGGGGGCGTTCTGTGATTTCATGAGGCCGTACAGGTTAATATATACACTCTTGTCCCTTGTGTGGTGTGATCTTCATTGTTTACCACAAGAAAAAAATGATGTGGTTTATTATCAATTCAGCGTCAGATTCTTGGCCTTTGCTCATTTTCTGTAAAGAAAATATAAAATAACCCATTTTCAGGGTCTTCACTCTGTTCAACCGTGAGTGTGTGAGGGTGGGCAACATGGACAGGCTGCTGACTGGCTACAGCTGCTAAAGGAGAACCCTACACTGGACACTTGTGATATTTTAAATATCTGGTATTTTTACATGAACTGTTCTGGCTGTATGATTTAAAATAACAGTAATGCGGTGGGTCCAGCAGACCACTGAGTAACACACATCCACACCACACAAGGGTTCTTCAAGGGTTCTCAAGTAACCATTTGCATGATTACATGGCTCTTTGCACCATGAACCGTTCTTCAGATTGATGGAGAATGTGCTATAGTTGACCGTCTTGTAAAGGGTTCTATGTAGCACCACAAATGGTTCTTCTGTTGTTATAAGCTGGACATCGTAACAGTAGAAGAACCCCTTTTTGGTGCTATATAGAACCCATTTCATATAAAGCACATTCTCCATCAATCTGAAGAACCCTTTCACGGTACAGAGAACCCTTTAATCATGGAAAGGGTTCTTTGAGTGTTCGTGGCCGTATAGAGAACCATTTTTTCTACTAAAGAACCCTTGAAGAACCATCCTTTTTAAGTGTTTATGCCAAAAGGCAGTAAAACAATAGTTTACAATAGAAAAGTGGAGATATGAGGGTTCTGGCGTCAGCTGTGAAGAACAGTAGCTGTAAAATGTGCCGTGACGCAAATGCGGCTGTGTGTGTGTGTGTGTGTGTGTGTGTGTGTGTGTGTGTACGTGTGTGTTTCCACATCAGCCTCCTTCACACACCTCCTGCAAATCAGCAGCTGCAGCCAATAAGGGGTCAGCAAACAGAGGCGTGACACCTGAGCCTGATGACAGTGCGAGGACTTTCAGACTGACACGCACAGAAACGGCACTCGGCGGTTACGCAGTCGCTGAACCGGCCTCAGATCAAACATTACAGCCTTAACGCCGCTCTTTAGACGCCAGTTAAGACCAGCGCACCGCCGTAAAAACAGAGCCTATATTAAAGCCATAGGTCAGTGAAAAGTCTGATTTCCCGATCACTTTAGTGAATATACACCCATTCCTGCCACTCAGGCCTGCAGTACGGTCAAAAAACCCAGTCGCTCGGAAGTGACCCTCATTTTCAGTGTAGCCGAGCATTTACAACATTAAAGGTATTGACAAATAAATTAAGACAGAACTTAATCAGGTTTAACTGAAATAAACAACGCTACATAAATTAACAGAAAAAAAACAAAAAAAACAAATTAAGAGACACTTTTTAATCCCAGAGCGGGGAAATTCCACCTCCGCCTTTAACCCATCCGTGAAGTGAAACACCACACACACACTAGTGAACACACACACACTAATGAAGACACACACTAGGGGGCAGTGAGCACACTTGCCCGGAGCGGTGGGCAGCCCAATCCGCAGCGCCCGGGGAGCAGTTGGGGGTTAGGTGTCTTGCTCAAGGACACCTCCGTCATGTCCTGTCGGCTCTGGGGATGGAACCGGCAACCGAGGCTGGTTCCCTGACCTCCAGCCCACGACTGAAATGGCAAAAGAATTAAGAGAACAGTTAAGATTATGTGGTTGCTGACATGCGTGATTATCTAGAAATATACACTCTCAGAAATGAAGGTTCTGTTCAGGAACATTTTTCCTTCATCAAGGTACAATCAGCGTAAATGTTCCTCAAAGCTCCAGCTGTGGTTCTAAGGTCTGATTGTGGAGCTTAAATCAGGTTCTCCAGGTGAAAAGTTGGTATTTGTACCTTTTCATAACCGAATGTTTTAAAACAGAGCAGTAGAGTAAAAGCCTGGAGGCGAGGCGAGGCGGGGTGTGTGGAGTCAGTCCAGCTTAGAACAGATCATTTCAGTGGATTATAGTTCAGGTATGTTCCCTGACTGAAGGTACTGAGGTGGAGCCTCGAGGGTTCCACCCCAGTGACGAGAGGGGAACTGCCCCAGAGACAGTCTAGAACCTTTATTTCTCAGAGTGTAATAGAAGTTTAAACCCCACCAATCCCAACCCCACCTGCAGATGAAGAAAGAAAGCCGTGATTTAAAGATCGACTTGGCCTTGTGTTGCGTTGCAGACGGGATGAGCACGCAGGGTTCTGTCTGATCGCCTTCGTTTGATTAGTCAGTACATCCGTTCCTGCCGTTCAGGCAAACGAGTCAGTCATTCAATCAATCGACCGTTATTTTCACTCGGAAATGCGTTTAAGGGTGGCCCTCGTTTTCAGCGCAGCCCAGCATTTCCAACGTTAAAAGGATCTAAAAAGAAATTAAAATAGAATTTAATGAGGTTAAACTGAAATGAACAGAGCTGCATATTAACAGAACAAACTGATGGCAGATGATGTGGCTTCTAGAAACGTGGACTGAGGTTCTGATCAAATTCAGGCTGAAGCTGCTTCTGTTCTTCGCTTTTAGCGTTTATAGTTAACAGTCCACCGTTCACTCTTATGTCTTGTCTGGTTGCATTTGGGGGGGAAAAGTGGACAAATTGTTGAGGTACAGCCAATCAGAGCAGAGCTCATTTACATAAGGCATAACAGTCTGACCACCTCCTCGTTTCTACACTCACTGTCCACTCTATCAGCTCCACTTACTGTATAGCTGCACTCTGTAGTTCTACAGTTACAGACTGTAGTCCATCTGTTTCTCTGATACTCTGTTACCCTGTTCTTCAGTGGTCAGGACCCCCATGGACCCTCACAGAGCAGGTACTATTTGGGTGGTGGGTCATTCTCAGCACTGCAGTAACACTGATGTGGTGGAGGTGGTGGTGCATTAGTGTGTTGCACTGGTGTGAGTGGATCAGACACAGCAGTGCTGCTGGAGGTTTTAAACACTGTGTCCACTCACTGTCCACTCTATTAGACACTCCTACCTCGTTGGTCCACCTTGTAGATGTAAAGTGACTTTGGGTGTTTATGTTGGTTGGCACTTTGTGTGTTTGTTGATGTGACTGGAGTGGAAATGTATAGAATTAAGGTGTAACTGCTGGCCCATAGACTGTTGTTGAGGTAAGAGAGTTAGAGCACATTATGCATTGCAGTGCATGCTGGGGACAGTAGTCCGTGGTGGAGGATGTACACAAACATGTACTGGAGTTAAAGTCGAGACCCCCAAGGTAAAATATTCCTCCAGTAAAGTAGAAGTTCCTCCATTTAGACCTCCACTTGAGTAAAAGTACTAAAGTATTCCCCTTCAAATGTACTTAAGTATAAAGTAAAAGTACTAAAAGAGTAATTCTGGCTCTGATGTCCTGTTATCATTTTTATAACCAGACTGGCTTCATGAACTCATTTCAGGTGAAAGTCCTCCAGCGTCTCTCTTGGTAAACCAGTCTTTTAATAGAAGGTCATTAATTAGTGACGCTGACGTCTATTAAAATGATCAGAAGCACAAAACACTGAAGGTAAACAGTTTCCATCAGGGAGAACCGAGTGGCTCTGAAATCACTTTTTACACACAAGCAAAGTTTCAGGTTCAGATTTATTTACAACTTAGTTCCAAGTTTAAGTTGAATAAAAACTGGCTTTAAACTCAGGATCACAGATGAGCTCCTTTACTATGTTGATCTGTAGGCGTCTGTTCATAAACATAAACCAGCCCAAACTCATTTACTATAAAATGAAATGGTGTTTGTAGAAATTCAGAAAAAAGCCGCGTCAGTCTCGACTGCATATGTGGACATATTTCTATATTGAGCTCTATTTACACAAAGTTAGGTTAGTTCATCATTTATGTTGAACAGACTCTCCCAAAGTTTTACGCTGCTGCGCTGACGTTGAACCGCGTGCTGCACTGGGTCGGTATGACCGACAGGTCAAAACCAGCTCTAAACAAAGTGACCGCTGGGCCCTGATTGGTGCTCTGGCTTTGCGCTTCTTTCGTTTTGACATGTGACGTTTTTATACACACAGAAACCAAAAGGAACCACAGATTTCTCAAAATGTAGGAGGAAGAAGTCGGATATTAGACTCTGAAATGTAGTGGAGTGAAAGGAAAAAGACGCCCAGTAACGGAGAAACTTCAGTACAGATCCACCAAAAATACTAAAGTACAGAAACTAATTACATTTACTCAGTTACTCAGTTACTGTCCAGCACTGACCGTAGTGCAGCTGATATTAATATAAAATGAAAGTTCTTCTGGCCGGTTAGGATTGCGTCGCAGGCCTCATCTGACCTGCAGGCCTTGAGTTTGACACATGGGCTCTAAACCAGAAGAAACGGAGGATTAAGTGCACGTGTGGGATACGGCCGATGTTAAAGCTCCTTTCTCAGAAGGAGAGCTGAACCTGTGTTTGATAAGGAGGCCTGAAGGAGCAAAATATGGACTGTTATCAGACGCGCAGGAATATGCTGCTGCTGAGCTCATCATGTTTTATGTAACCACAGAGTCTCTGACCTAATGACTAATCTTACTGTGATAACGTTGATCTGTGTCACTAGTAAAACCCGTCTGTTTACGGTCACTGTAGGTTACAACGTGCAGCTAAACACTCATTCGTTCTGTCACTGACCTTAAGAGCTCCTCATTCCAAATGACCAGTACGCTGGACATTTCCTTCCAGTCCAGGTCCATAGAAGCTTTGTGTTTCTCCAGAACTCAGTCTTTGTATTGGTCGATCATTTAATGATGTTTTCTGTTATACACACTCACCGGACACTTTATTAGGTACACCTTGCTAGTAAAAGGCTGGACCCCCTTTTGCCTTCAGAACTGTCTTAATTCTTCATGTCAGACTTTCAACAAGGTGTTGGAAACGTTCCTCAGAGATTCTGGTTGGTTATTTGAGTTCCTGTTGTCTTTCTATCATCTGGAACCAGTCTGCCCATTCTCCTCTGACCTCTCACATCAACAAGGCATTTTCGTCCACACAACTGACCGCTCACTGGATGTTTCCTCTTTTTCGGACCGTTCTCTGTAAACCCTAGAGATGGTTGTGTGTGAAAATCCCAGCAGATCAGCAGTTTCTGAAATACTCAGACCAGCCCGTCTGGCACCAACAACCACGCCACGTTCAAAGCCCCTTAAATCCCCTTTCTCCCCCGTTCTGATGCTCGGTCTGCACTTCAGCAAGTCGTCTTGACCACCTCTACAGGCCTAAATGCACTGAGCTGCAGCCGTGTGATTGGCTGAGTAGCTATTTGTGTTAACAAGGTGTACCTAATAAAGTGGCCGGTGAGTGTGTGGTATAAAGATAAACAATCATGGCAGCTGGAGAGACAGACAGTCGTCCCCTCACCGGACACTGGAATTAGACACATGAAACTTACAAGATTTTCCAAAAATGAGCATCGTCAGGATAACGGACTCCAACGTCTACAGCACCTAAATAAATTAGCATATGACATAAAAAGAGTGTAACATGGCTCATGCAGTGTTTCCTGACCCTTCATTATCAGTGACCTTGATTGTTTCAGGTCTTTGTTTTGGGTGTGGTAAAGTATAATCATTGAAAAATGACTTATTAATATTCATTACTTATTATGACATTACTCATTATTTTAGGAGCCATTCAAGCCGACATCCAGGTGGCGCCACAGTGGCTGCAGTAACGTTTTCATGCAGTTCAATATACCGTGAACACGGGCCGAAGTCCAGCGCCTGCCTTGTGTCTCATCTTGGTGACCATAAATATGTTCACTTAAAAAAAAAAAACCATCACATTTCATTTCCGGTGCCTGGACACTGGATTTCATGTTTCCTAGTAAATATATATAAAAGAAAATGTTAAAAAATCCCGTATTATGTTACTTAGTATGTAACGGAGAATATTTCATAACAAGTCGTTGTTGGTTTTTGAAGATTCTGGTTTCAGGCCTGAGGAGCTTATTTGAACTAAGAGTTTCAACAGTTCAGCACATCTATAATCTTCAAAACGCTGATGATCTGTTTGCGAAAGCTTCGCATTTCATCATGTGGCTGCTTTGAACAATGACCCTACGTGAATAACCACCCCAGGCTCTGTGGAGCTGTAGCTCTACGGCTATAACTCGCTGGTTCGTCGTGGTTTTATCGTTGAGTTTGGGGTTCAAATCCCTGAGAGTAACACCACCCTAAGACCTTTCATTTCATGGTCATTTTCATTCTTAGTCTGTAATAAAGACTGATTGGACTGATTAAGTGAGGATTCTTGCGAGTCTCCATAAAGCTGCCGGTGCTGCGTCCGATTCATGTTTCCCTTCACAGCTCAAACCCTCAGGCACGACTCGCTGACCAGACATCAACAGCAAGCAACACTGGAACTACGGAAGGCGGAACGGCTCAGGAACCGTGTCAACCTTTCGTCCAAACAGCCTTTCCCGGACTTTTTCCCCGTTTTCCGTAGTTCCAGTTCTCCTTGCCGTTGACTTCTGCTCAGTGAGTTCGGCGCTGAGGGTTCGGTTTATGAAGAGAAGCGTGATTTTGAGTGGGAAATGAATCGGCTGTAACACCAGTTAGTGCCATGAACAGCTTGCAGGACGTTGGGATTTAGGGCCACTGCAGCAAACCCTGGCTGACCGGTGACGCAGCCTGGACCTGGATGTCAAACTGAATGAAACAGACACACAGAGTTCAAAGAAGTCCACTTAATTCATTCGGGAATCAGTACATCTGAGTAATCAGGACTCGGGCTATGTTGAATACGGACCTGTTGAACAGATCAAGAGAAGCTGGCTGTCTCGGTTGTAGGGAATGCTCGACCGTTAGTCGCCTCTGCCTCTCGCTGCTGGCACTACATTAACTCTTCGGTGGGTTGAGTCAGTGACTCACACTGTTAAGACTCGAGACGAACTGCCTGATCAGAAGCTCCTTCCCTCGTTGATGATCGTGAGCCTCGTAAGACTCCGTTTGACTCTGTGACTCTCCTCATTTTCTGGTCACTAATGTGCGCTAGCTCTAAAAACACAGCAGCCCAGCCCGCCTGGTTTCCCACCTCCAAACCCATACGTCACTGCAGTGCTCCTCCCAGCGTGCCCCACCCATTTTTGAGCCGGGGGTGTAGTTGCTCTTTAAAGCTGGTGTTTTTGGCTACCTCAACATTTATGGCCTGGTCAGAAACCACATCTGAGATTTGTTAAAGGGGGGTGAACGGACCCTCGGCGCGTCGTCGCTCTGCTCTGCGCAGCTTCCTCTAAACCTGCCGCTTCAGGCTTTGGGCTTTGCCTTTTAAGGCCTTTCAGGTTTCCTCCTGCAGACGCCTGGAGAACAGCTATTTTAAGTGACGTCATCTAGTCTGGCCTTATTTATAGCAAGCTATGACTAAATAAGCTCCTTTAAATATTTATTTCATTTCCTGTTGTTCATCAGTTCCTCCGCTCAGAAGAGAAGAGTCGTATCTGACCGCAGTTACTGGTTTTAACGGTATGAACTGTGCAGGATTAAAAAGGCGATAGTGAATATATATAAATAGGGGCTTTTAGTGCATTTTATAGCACAGTTTCTGTTTCTGTGCAGAGTTTAACATATTGGGGGGGGGGGGGGTGAATATTATAAATATGTTAAATAAACAGTAATTGTGCATTAAAATGTGCAGAAGTGTCTCTGTAGATGATTTTTTTTGGTTATTTTAACTTCAAAAATCAACAACAGCGAGGAATTTGACCTGGGGCACCAAAACCTTTGCATACGTGTGCAGTGGATGGTCCGGTTATTCACGCAGGTCTGTGTTTGTGTTTGTTCAGGGTGTTTCCAGCGCCTTTGCCACCATATACAGGCGTGAGGGGGTGATCGGCCTGTGGAGGGGCGTAAACGGGGCCGTGCCGAGGGTCATGGTGGGGTCGGCCGCTCAGCTGGCCACTTTCAGCTCAGCCAAACAGTGGGTGGCGCACGTACAGGTGAGGACAGAGGTTCTCCTGGGTGGACAGGACACAGGACAGAAGGGAATAGGTTTAATTTACTTGATTCAGATGTGAAAATCGACAAACTACAGAGCGAAGCTGCTGACGTTGGGCAGGAATAGTGGGATCTATTTGATTCATCTGCACATTTTATTAAATTGAATCTCATTGTTAAGAAAAATCTGTAAATCAGAGCTTTGGCGTTGAGCGCCGACTGCGACTGAGTGTACGCGACAGCTCAGCCTCCGTATGACTTAAACTTAAGGGTGGGCAAAAATATTATATCGCAATACTTCGCTGTTTTCATGATTCATGATATGGATCATAATATTTAGGTTTTCTAAGATTAAAATAAATAGGACCTGTGTTGTCCCTTAAAGAATTACTACTAATTATAATAACAACAATATTTTTATTCAACGTTTTATTACTATTATGCAACATCTGCATTAAATCCAATTGAACAGACTGGATTATGCTCACTTTCTAATGACACGTGCAGTTAGTGAGTGTTCTTAAATACTGATGTTATCAATAGTCGATATGCTCGGAAAAGCGGATTGTGACATAAATTATCGCCGTTACAGTAAAAGGTCATCATACTGCCCACCCCTACCTTAAGCCTTAGAGGTCCAGTTATTAGTGTCATTGTGCTGTACTGTTATGTATTATTATACAGTGAAATACATAACAATAAAACGACTTGCATGCTTTTACAAAATCAAAACAAAATGTAAAGGAAGGTTTTTCTCCCTGGTCAACCGGACTGTACACCCAGCATTAACTTTCCATCAGATTTAAAGCATAAAACTTATTTACCAACTGGTATCAATTTACCGTGGTTGGAAATCTTCAGGTCTTTTCTCAACCTGCTGCGATGTGGTAAAAATGTGACATCACGATACCTCGAGACGTTTATCGATATATTTCATCAGCTGTTGCTGCCAAAATAGGACCTGTAGTGCCACACACAGTAGAAGAGTACTGTGACAGAATTCATCACAGTAATGATTAAATATCATCGTATTGCCCACCCCTAACTTTCTCATGTAATCTCCCATAGTGGTTCAGTCCGGGCAGCTGGCTGATCGCGCTGACCGCTGCTATGGTCAGTGGTGTCGCCGTGGCAATCACCATGACGCCGTTCGATGTCATCAGCACGAGACTTTACAACCAGCCTGTGGACGAGCTGAGAAGGGTATACACACACACACACACACACACACACACACACACACACACACACACACACACAGTTGGTCAGTTTACTGCTGCAGCTTCATTCGTCTCTCTCACGATGACCTCTATTTACATTTTTTTCTTTTGTCCCTTCTGTTTTTCTGTCTCTCCTTCTTCCTTTCCTTTCTTTTCCTCTCCTTTCCATTCTGTTGTCTTCCTTTCCTTCCCCTTGTCTTCCTTTCCTTTCTCTTGTCTGCCCTTCCTCCCCCTTGTCTTTCCTTCCTTCCCTTGTCTTCCTTTCCTTTCTCTTGTCTGCCCTTCCTCCCCCTTGTCTTTCCTTCCTTCCCTTGTCTTCCTTTCCTTTCTCTTGTCTGCCCTTCCTCCCCCTTGTCTTTCCTTCCTTCCCTTGTCTTCTTTTCCTTTCTCTTGTCTTCACTTCCTCTGTCTTCTCTTCCTTTCCCCCGTCTTCCTTTCTTTCCCCCTGTCATCCCTTCCTTTCTTTTGTCTTCCTTTCCTTCCCTCCTCTTCCCTTGCTTTCCATTTTCTCCTCTCCTCCTCCTGCAGGGTCGTCTCTATGCTGGTTTTCTGGACTGCCTGGTGAAGGTGTGCCGTACGGAAGGTGTGCTGGGCCTCTATAAGGGAATGGGGCCTGTGTTTGTGCGCTTGGCTCCCCACACGGTGCTCAGCATGCTGCTCTGGGACGTGATGAGACAGAAAGCGCTGCAGCGCTGCGCGGCGTGAGGAATTCCGCAGCACCGCGCGACGTGAGGAATTCCGCAGCACCGCGCGACGTGAGGAATTCCGCAGCACCGCGCGACGTGAGGAATTCCGCAGCACCGTGCGACGTGAGGAATTCTGCAGCACCGCGCGATGTGAGGAATTACAGTTTGACCAGCTCTAGAGACTAAATTGACGAGTTCTAGCAGCAACACAGAGTAAGAGTTCTAGAGCATGATCCAGAACTCATCTAAAGTCTGTATTTACATAATTACATTTTTTAGATATTCCTTGTGGAAATCACGCACAAAAAGACTGGTCTAGGTTTACAGCTGTTCTGTAGAAGGAAAACCATTGGGAACTCTAGAGTTCTAGAATAAACTGTTTAAGACGCTCAGGAATTCTCACTCCGCAGATGTTAATTCTGGATCACTACTGAAAATTCTAGAACTCCTATCTGATTTATGGTAGGAAAGGTTTTGAAAACTTCCTTCCATTGTAGAAACGGGAAAGTTCTAGAATTGACTATTGACGAAGTTCTAGAATTCTTACTCTACTTCTAATTCTAGAGAATTCTAGTAAACCCCTGGGAATTGTAAGCCTCTTAACTGTTTTATAGTAGGGTTACTGCAGCAAAGACTGGGGGGTTCTAGAATCGTCTCTATGTGAAGGTTTAAAATTATTTGTGGGTTCTGATGATTCTAGAACTCCTAACTATTTTATTGTAGGAAAAATGTTGAGAACATGCATCCTGTGTGGAAACTAGGGAGTTTTAGAATTGATTCTTGACTAAGTTCGGAATTCTCACTGCTGTTTCTTCTCTAGATAAAAAAAAAACTCTTGGGAATTCTAGAAGACTGGAGAGTTCTTGACTCCCAGTAGAATTTAACCTAGATTTAGAGGTCCAAAGAACTTGACTTGAGTGGGCAAATGAGTGAGTCGGTGAGTGAGTCGGTGAGTGAGTCGGTGAGTGAGTCGGTGAGTGAGTCGGTGAGTGAGTCGGTGAGTGAGTCGGTGAGTGAGTCGGTGAGTGAGTCGGTGAGTGAGTCGGTGAGTGAGTCGGTGAGTGAGTGATTCACTGAGTCCCTCAGGGAGTCAGAGAGTGAGAATAAATGAGTGAGTAAGAGTGAGTAAGAGTGAGTAAGAGTGAGTAAGAGTGAGTAAGAGTGAGTGAGGCGAGTCAGTGAAAATACTAGGAATGTTGATGCATTTGCTCTACAAAGGAAGACGGAAGTACGAACACAGTGAATGAGCCGTGAAGCCACTGCTAACACTGTCGTCCCTGGACTGGAGAGGGTGAGCTGTAGTGTTTAGCGCTGTGGGGACGCGTTCTTCCGCTCCTTATTATATATTTAAATTAGTTTATTAACACTAAGATATTTTCCAGTGTAGATCAGGAACGTCTCAGCTGGGTGAATCACCTGAAACGCAGGTGACTGCCGGACCGTCTACGAAGAAACGGGAAATGCCTCATTTTTAATGTCCGCACACTCCGAGCAGGAGCCTCAGTGTGATCCTGACTGCCTTAACTGTGTGTTTAGACTTACATGATATTATTAAAGACTAATTACTTGTATTTTTTTAACAAATTAACCTGAATTAAAGCACCTAATTAAAGAATCTGTTACTTGAATTGTGTTTTATGTGTGATTCTTAAATGAGTAAAGGAAAAAGAACCGTCCAGTCCTTTACTGGGACTGATGGATTCAAAACAGGCCCTTTTCGTAGCTTTAAGAGTTCCTTTCACTGGAACTAAGGGGCCGAGCCCAACTCCTGAAAAACACCCCCACACCATGATCCCCCCTCCACCAAACTTTACACTCGGCACAATGCAGTCAGACAAGGTCTGACTAGTCACTCCAGAGAACGCGTCTCCACTGCTCTAGAGTCCAGTGGCGGCGCTTTACACCACTGCATTCCACCCTTTGCATTCCACCCATTCCATGAAGCTCTCTACACTGTTCTTGAGCTGATCTGAAGGCCACATGAAGTTTGGAGGTCTGTAGTGATTGACTCTGCAGAAAGTCGGTGACCTCTGCGCACTATGCCCCTCAGCATCCGCTGACCGCTCTGTCATTTTACGTGGCCGACCACTTCGTGGCTGAGCTGCTGTCGTTCCCAATCGCTTCCACTTTGTTATAATCCCACTGACAGTGGACTGTGGAATATTTAGTAGTGAGGAAATTTCACGACTGGACTTGCTGCACAGGTGGCGTCCGATCACGGCACCACGCTGGAATTCACTGAGCTCCTGAGAGCGACCCATTCTTTCACTAATGTCTGTAGAAGCAGTCTGCAGGCCGAGGGGCTCGGCTTTATACATACTTAAAGATGGTTCCTCAAGGGTTCTTTAGTAAAGAAAATGGTTCTATATACCATGAACACTCAAAGAACCCTTTTCATGATTAAAGAAAGCACCGAAAAGGGTTCTTCTGTTGTTACAGGCTTGACATTGTAACAATAAAAGGTTCTATATAACAAAAAGGTTCTATATCGAACCATCTACAGCATGTTATCGATCTGAAGAACCCTTTAATCATGCAAAGGGTTCTTTGAGTGTTCGTGGTTTTATACAGAACCATTTTCTTTGCTAAAGAACCTTTAAAGAACCATCATACATACCATAACCATACAAGTTCTTCTATCAGATTTGCTGATGTTTAATTCCAGACAAATGTTGTGGTTTCATATGTAATTGAGGTGTTTTAATCACCTTTGAGCCAAAAGAGTGTCAGTCAGTGATTTTAACAGCAGTTGAAAAGCTGCTGTACAGAATGAAGAAGGTCTGAAGGAAGTTCATGACGCTCAGAGTTGAAGACAAACTGCTTCTTCTCACAATATTCGGCTAGTTGGACACACAGTGATGCCTGTATTAGCCCCAGTGCAGTACTGACCCCTGTGCAGTATTGACCCCTGTGCAGTATTGACCCCTGTGCAGTATTAATCCCTGTGCAGTATTGACCCCTGTGCAGTATTAGCCCCTGTGCAGTATTGACCCCTGTGCAGTATTAGCCCCAGTGCAGTATTGACCCCTGTGCAGTATTAGCCCCAGCACAGTATTGACCCCTGTGCAGTATTAATCCCTGTGCAGTATTGACCCCTGTGCAGTATTAATCCCTGTGCAGTATTGACCCCTGTGCAGTATTAGCCCCAGCACAGTATTAACCCCTGTG
>NC_051231.1:34002548-34007548 GCF_015220715.1 Pygocentrus nattereri | reverse complement strand
ACACTGCAGATTCATACCGGATTAAAATCACTCCACAATTATTACAGTCAGACTGTAAAACTACACACTGCAGATTCATACCGGATTAAAATCACTCCACAATTATTACCGTCAGACTGTAAAACTACACACTGCAGATTCATACTGGATTAAAATCGCTCCACAATTATTACAGTCAGACTGTAAAACTACACACTGCAGATTCATACTGGATTAAAATCACTCCACAATTATTACAGTCAGACTGTAAAACTACACACTGCAGATTCATACTGGATTAAAATCACTCCACAATTATTACAGTCAGACTGTAAAACTACACACGCTGCAGATTCATACTGGATTAAAATCACTCCACAATTATTACCGTCAGACTGTAAAACTACACACTGCAGATTCATACTGGATTAAAATCACTCCACAATTATTACCGTCAGACTGTAAAACTACACACTGCAGATTCATACTGGATTAAAATCGCTCCACAATTATTACAGTCAGACTGTAAAACTACACACTGCAGATTCATACTGGATTAAAATCACTCAACAATTATTACAGTCAGACTGTAAAACTACACACTGCAGATTCATACTGGATTAAAATCACTCCACAATTATTACAGTCAGACTGTAAAACTACACACGCTGTAGATTCATACTGGATTAAAATCACTCCACAATTATTACAGTCAGACTGTAAAACTACACACTGCAGATTCACACTGGATTAAAATCACTCTACAATTATTACAGTCAGACTGTAAAACTACACACTGCAGATTCATACTGGATTAAAATCACTCCACAATTATTACAGTCAGACTGTAAAACTACACACTGCAGATTCATACTGGATTAAAATCACTCCACAATTATTACAGTCAGACTGTAAAACTACACACTGCAGATTCATACTGGATTAAAATCACTCCACAATTATTACCGTCAGACTGTAAAACTACACACTGCAGATTCATACTGGATTAAAATCACTCCACAATTATTACAGTCAGACTGTAAAACTACACACTGCAGATTCATACTGGATTAAAATCACTCCACAATTATTACCGTCAGACTGTAAAACTACACACTGCAGATTCATACTGGATTAAAATCACTCCACAATTATTACAGTCAGACTGTAAAACTACACACTGCAGATTCATACTGGATTAAAATCACTCCACAATTATTACCGTCAGACTGTAAAACTACACACACTGCAGATTCATACTGGATTAAAATCTCTCCACAATTATTACCGTCAGACTGTAAAACTACACACTGCAGATTCATACTGGATTAAAATCACTCCACAATTATTACAGTCAGACTGTAAAACTACACACTGCAGATTCATACTGGATTAAAATCACTCCACAATTATTACCGTCAGACTGTAAAACTACACACTGCAGATTCATACTAGATTAAAATCACTCCACAATTATTACAGTCAGACTGTAAAACTACACACTGCAGATTCATACTGGATTAAAATCACTCCACAATTATTACAGTCAGACTGTAAAACTACACACTGCAGATTCATACTGGATTAAAATCACTCCACAATTATTACCGTCAGACTGTAAAACTACACACTGCAGATTCATACTGGATTAAAATCACTCCACAATTATTACCGTCAGACTGTAAAACTACACACTGCAGATTCATACTGGATTAAAATCACTCCACAATTAGTACAGTCAGACTGTAAAACTACACACTGCAGATTCATACTGGATTAAAATCACTCCACAATTATTACCGTCAGACTGTAAAACTACACACTGCAGATTCATACTGGATTAAAATCACTCCACAATTATTAACGTCAGACTGTAAAACTACACACTGCAGATTCATACTGGATTAAAATCACTCCACAATTATTACCGTCAGACTGTAAAACTACACACTGCAGATTCATACTGGATTAAAATCACTCCACAATTATTACCGTCAGACTGTAAAACTACACACTGCAGATTCATACTAGATTAAAATCACTCCACAATTATTACAGTCAGACTGTAAAACTACACACTGCAGATTCATACTGGATTAAAATCACTCCACAATTATTACAGTCAGACTGTAAAACTACACACACTGCAGATTCATACTGGATTAAAATCACTCCACAATTATTACAGTCAGACTGTAAAACTACACACTGCAGATTCATACTGGATTAAAATCACTCCACAATTATTACCGTCAGACTGTAAAACTACACGCTGCAGATTCATACTGGATTAAAATCACTCCACAATTATTACAATCAGACTGTAAAACTACACACGCTGCAGATTCATACTGGATTAAAATCACTCCACAATTATTACAGTCAGACTGTAAAACTACACACTACAGATTCATACTGGATTAAAATCACTCCACAATTATTACCGTCAGACTGTAAAACTACATACGCTGCAGATTCATACTGGATTAAAATCACTCCACAATTATTACAGTCAGACTGTAAAACTACACACTGCAGATTCATACTGGAGTAAAATCACTCCACAATTATTACCGTCAGACTGTAAAACTACACACACTGCAGATTCATACTGGATTAAAATCACTCCACAATTATTACCGTCAGACTGTAAAGCTACACACTGCAGATTCATACTGGATTAAAATCTCTCCACAATTATTACCGTCAGACTGTAAAACTACACACTGCAGATTCATACTGGATTAAAATCACTCCACAATTATTACAATCAGACTGTAAAACTACACACGCTGCAGATTCATACTGGATTAAAATCTCTCCACAATTATTACAGTCAGACTGTAAAGCTACACACTGCAGATTCATACTGGATTAAAATCACTCCACAATTATTACAGTCAGACTGTAAAACTACACACTTCAGATTCATACTGGATTAAAATCTCTCCACAATTATTACAGTCAGACTGTAAAACTACACGCTTCAGATTCATACTGGATTAAAATCACTCCACAATTATTACCGTCAGACTGTAAAACTACACGCTGCAGATTCATACTGGATTAAAATCACTCCACAATTATTACCGTCAGACTGTAAAACTACACACTGCAGATTCATACTGGATTAAAATCACTCCACAATTATTACAGTCAGACTGTAAAACTACACACTGCAGATTCATACTGGATTAAAATCACTCAACAATTATTACAGTCAGACTGTAAAAACTACACACTGCAGATTCATACTGGATTAAAATCACTCCACAATTATTACAGTGCAGACTGTAAAACTACACACTGCAGATTCATACTGGATTAAAATCTCTCCACAATTATTACAGTCAGACTGTAAAACTACACACTGCAGATTCATACTGGATTAAAATCACTCCACAATTATTACAGTCAGACTGTAAAACTACACACTGCAGATTCATACTGGATTAAAATCACTCCACAATTATTACAGTCAGACTGTAAAACTACACACTGCAGATTCATACCGGATTAAAATCACTCCACAATTATTACAGTCAGACTGTAAAACTCCACACTGCAGATTCATACTGGATTAAAATCACTCCACAATTATTACAGTCAGACTGTAAAACTACACACTGCAGATTCATACTGGATTAAAATCACTCCACAATTATTACAGTCAGACTGTAAAACTACACACTGCAGATTCATACCGGATTAAAATCACTCCACAATTATTACAGTCAGACTGTAAAACTCCACACTGCAGATTCATACTGGATTAAAATCACTCCAGAATTATTACAGTCAGACTGTAAAACTACACACTGCAGATTCATACTGGATTAAAATCACTCCACAATTATTACAGTCAGCCTGTAAAACTACACACTGCAGATTCATACTGGATTAAAATCACTCCACAATTATTACCGTCAGACTGTAAAACTACACACTGCAGATTCATACTGGATTAAAATCACTCCACAATTAGTACAGTCAGACTGTAAAACTACACACTGCAGATTCATACTGGATTAAAATCACTCCACAATTATTACCGTCAGACTGTAAAACTACACACTGCAGATTCATACTGGATTAAAATCACTCCACAATTATTAACGTCAGACTGTAAAACTACACACTGCAGATTCATACTGGATTAAAATCACTCCACAATTATTACCGTCAGACTGTAAAACTACACACTGCAGATTCATACTGGATTAAAATCACTCCACAATTATTACCGTCAGACTGTAAAACTACACACTGCAGATTCATACTAGATTAAAATCACTCCACAATTATTACAGTCAGACTGTAAAACTACACGCTGCAGATTCATACTGGATTAAAATCACTCCACAATTATTACAGTCAGACTGTAAAACTACACACACTGCAGATTCATACTGGATTAAAATCACTCCACAATTATTACAGTCAGACTGTAAAACTACACACTGCAGATTCATACTGGATTAAAATCACTCCACAATTATTACCGTCAGACTGTAAAACTACACGCTGCAGATTCATACTGGATTAAAATCACTCCACAATTATTACAATCAGACTGTAAAACTACACACGCTGCAGATTCATACTGGATTAAAATCACTCCACAATTATTACAGTCAGACTGTAAAACTACACACTACAGATTCATACTGGATTAAAATCACTCCACAATTATTACCGTCAGACTGTAAAACTACATACGCTGCAGATTCATACTGGATTAAAATCACTCCACAATTATTACAGTCAGACTGTAAAACTACACACTGCAGATTCATACTGGAGTAAAATCACTCCACAATTATTACCGTCAGACTGTAAAACTACACACACTGCAGATTCATACTGGATTAAAATCACTCCACAATTATTACCGTCAGACTGTAAAGCTACACACTGCAGATTCATACTGGATTAAAATCTCTCCACAATTATTACCGTCAGACTGTAAAACTACACACTGCAGATTCATACTGGATTAAAATCACTCCACAATTATTACC
>NC_051231.1:33950048-33997548 GCF_015220715.1 Pygocentrus nattereri | reverse complement strand
CAGTCAGTGGGGCTACAAGGTAGTTGTTTCTAATAAAGTGGCCAGTGAGCAGAAGAACAAGGTAGGTGTTTCCAATAAAGTGGTCTGTGAGTGGAAGCACAAGGGAAGGGTTTCTGATAAAGTGGCCAGTGAACGTTGAGTAATACCAACCTCAACAGCAGCATCATTAGCTTTAGCTCTCATTGCGTACTGTGTGTTTCAGGGGCTCGGCTACAGGAGAACGCGTTGAAGGTTCAGTATGCATCACTGTGTTGTTTGTCGTTCTCATGTTTGCAGTTGCTGCCAGCCATATGGCAAGTTGTGACATCGTCACAGGAAGTAGTGTCCACATGTGGCCTCACTATATGGGGCTTGTAAACAAGCTTGTAATTCCTCTGGAATTAAACGCTGTAAACAAATGCTGTTCATTTGCAAGAAGGAGAGGCTCCTGACTTGACTTGATGGAATCTGTGGAGCTTTAAAGCAGTGAGTGCAGCGATTTCTTCAGAAAGGTTGTTGGCTTTTGTTTTAAAAAGGATGTGATTTAGTTAAAAGGTTAGTTTTAGCAACATTTGAATAATAACAACTAATAATTCATCAAAAACCTTATAGCTGTCACTCTGTGCTGCCTACCCTGTCTGAGGTATTTATTCACTTCATAAGTTTTGAGCCGTTTCAGTTTTGGAAGATGTACTAGACCCTTTGTAGTGTTTAGTGTTGGAGACCAAGCTTGAAAACGGACACAAACACAGACAAATTCAGGCTTTACAAAAGCTTCCTCAACTGTTTTTTTGACTATGCAACATCCCACAGGCTGGTATCAGTGATAAAGCAGCTAAATGTGCAAATATAGCAGCTCTGCAGTGGCTGAGTTTCTCTGGGCCTGCTAGTCCACTCTAATCGGCACAACACAGCTGAGTAATAAAACCACAGCCCCCACCCACACAACCCCCCTACACACACAGACACACACACACACACACGCGCGCGCACACACGCGCACACACACACACACACACACGCACGCGCACACACACACACACACAAACACACACACACACAGACACTCAGCCATTCAGCTGCAGCTGCTAGCTCAGTGGCTTATTTGCATCAACAGATGTGCTGCGCTCCTTAAATCAATACAGTTGATCAATAAATCAATAAGGTAAATCAATTCAGTTCTGTTGATGGAAAATTCTTTGCTTAACAGCAAACTGGGGTTTGTTCTGAGAGGTTTACTATGAATGATTCAATGTCTAATATAAATTATTTACTATCTACTATGAATTATTCAGTATCCACTATGAATTATTCAGTATTTACTATGAATTATTCAGTAACTACTATGAATTATTCAGTATCTACTATGAATTATTCAGTAACTACTATGAATTATTCAGTATTTACTATGAATTATTCAGTATTTACTATGAATTATTCAGTATCTACTATGAATTACTCAGTATTTACTATGAATTATTCAGTATTTACTATGAATTATTCAGTATCTACTATGAATTATTCAGTATTTACTATGAATTATTCAGTATTTACTATGAATTACTCATTATTTACTATGAATTATTCAGTATCAATTATGAATTATTCAGTATCAATTATGAATTATTCAGTATCTACTATGAATTGAGCAACTACTATGAAATATCCAGTGAAGCTAATTGGTTATGACGGCTGTTATTCTGCCTTTTTCCTTTTTTTCCAGTTTGAAAACTCCAGCTGTCATTAACACTGTCTGGCCCACTGGAATAGAGATGGAGTAAATTCTTCTTACATTCATCCATTAAAGTTTTGGACGGTTTCTCCTTCCTGGACAGCTGCTGTTTCAGAGACGGAAGTTTTGTTATAATGTGAGGAAATTCATTTTTATTGATTTTTGTTTATTTTCAGCACTATGGCCTCGGCTGCCCCCCAGAAGAGGATGGTCTCCTCAGTGTTCATCACACTAGCCTCCCCTTATAGAGCCACAGTCACTCCAACCCCACAGATCCTGACCCCTCCACCCCAATTCCAGCACACTGCCATCCCCCTCAGCCCCACCGGGACTCAGCGGAGACCCTCCGCTTCCTCCAGCGCATTTCAGGAAGGCACCGGATCTCCCATCCCAGCCAGCCCTCTCCGAGCACAGGCCAGGACCGGCCCTCTGTCACCCGCACTGGAGACCTATTACGCTCACTCTGACCCTCCATCCAGACCGGCGGACACACGGCAGCACAAACAGGATAGAAGCCCAGGAGGTAAACAAGGCCTAGGTAGGAATATAAAGCACAATTCATCATATCATATTACTCAAAGGATTAAATTCATGTTATTCTGTAATCTTCCTTTAAAAAAAGACATGAAAAAACATGAAAATAAATAACACTATATGGACAAAAGTATTGGGACACCTACAGGCGCTTTTGTGAATCCCGTTCTAAATCCATAGGCATTAATATGGAATTGGTCCCCCTTTGCAGCTCCAACAGCTTCCACTCTTCTGGGAAGCTTTATACAAGAGTTCATCCAGAAGAGCATTTGTGAGGTCAGACACTGGGCCATTCTCCATTCTAGCTCATCCATAAGGTACTTGATGGGGTTGAGAAGAGGACTCTGTGGGAGTTGCTCAAGTTCTTCCACACCAAACTCACCCAGTCATGACTTTATGGAGCTGATTTGGTCACTGGGGCTCCGTCATGCTGGAACAGGAAAGGCTCTTCCCCAAACTGTTCCCACAAAGCTGGTAGCGTAAATTTGTCTGAAATGTCTTGTTTCTGCTGGAGTATTAAGGTTTTCCTTCACTGGAACTAAGGGTTCTAGACCAACCCCTGAAAAACAGCCCATATCATCATCCCTCCTCCACCAAACTTTACAGCTGGCACAGTGCAGTGAGGCAGGTAACGTTCTCCTGGCATTCACCAAACCCAGACTCGTCCATCTGACTGACAGATAGGGAAGCTGATTGGTCACTCCACAGAATATGTTCCCCCCATGCTTGGCACTGTGCATTTTGATCCTAGGCTGGTGTGCAGCTGCTCAGCCATGGAAACCCATTTTCTGAAGCTCCTGATACACAGTTCTTTTGCTGATGTTGCTGTTTGGAACTCTTTACTGATGATTTAAAAGAGGATAGACACTGTGCACTTCAGCACTCAGCGGCCCACTCTGTGAGTTTCCGTGCTCTACCTCTTCGTGGCTGAGCTGTTGTTGCTCCTAGACGCTTCCATTTCACAATAATAGCACTTACAGTTGTCTGGGGCAGATCTAGCAGGACAGAAACTTCACAAGCTGACCTGTGGCAGAGGCAGCATCCTCTGAGAGAGCCACGAGCCCTCTACTGCCAGTGTTTGTCTATCGAGACACTGTGACTCCATCACTGTTAGCTAGTTTGCGAGGTAGTTAATGTGCCATCTGTAACCCTCGTGTACAGGGAGAATGAATTAACTAACTTTGCCAGCTAGCTAACTCTAGCCACGCATTGAGGATACAGTGGGCAACCAACATTTCTAGATATGTGCACTCCAGTACTTGCCCGGCACGTGCCATTGGTCCCAGGTGTTCCCCTTCATTTATATACGGCACTACATTCACAATAACGGTGCAGCTGGGCAAATATTTTTATGCTGTTCCTTTTTCCCACTCTCTCAGCAGCCCCCACATAGCGGCCCACTGGGAATTGTCAGGTACCTCCTGGTGGCCAGCTCATCCCAGACATCCCCCCATCATGGAGAGAAAACACTAAGCTAGCACAGAGAAAAATTACATCAATACAACTACTGCCGAAAATAAACCGAAAGACAAAAACTGCTGACGTCACATGTTCTAGTCGTTCACGAGGGAGTGATGCGTGTGAACAGAGTAAATCAAATCACTTTAATGTGCATCATTGCGCCTCATAACTGCCTGGTAACGGCCCTGATTGGAGATTTTCACCATAAAACATAATGAATTCTTTATCAGTGATGGCTGACCGACGATCGCTGACTGTCTCAATTTCCACAGCTGGGTGGTCCGAAGGAGAAGTGTAGCCAGGAGGTCAGTGCCGCCCTGGAATGAAGCATGACCACCTCTGGCCACCTCCTGGCTATGCCTCTGTTTAAGGGGAAGATTTTGGTGAATTACAACGTACACATTTCTTTCTCCTTACCCCAAACGCAGACAGTCCACCAAGACGGTGCCTGAAGTTTGCTCCTTTAGTTTAATGTAGCTAACAAGTACAAGCAGGATAACAGCCGGGAAGGTGAAGCAACTCATTAATCACAGTGTACATCTGCGTTTCCCTCGAAGGAGAGCATTCCGTGCTGGTCCAAGCTGGTCTATTCTGGCTTGTGCTGGTCTGGTGCTGGTTTAGCTGGTCAGTCAGTATCAGGTCATGCTGACTGAACAGCATATCAGATATCTTAGATGCTGTGAACTCCATATGTGTGCATGATCAGTGTTTCAGCACTTTCAGCTAGAATGGCTGATGTACTGGGTTGCTTGTTTTTTTTCCTCTCAAGAGTTTTTCCCCCCTCCTCCCCCTGCATCTTTGGACTCAGAGGCGAGTGATGACCCAGTTACCCCCCCACGCCACCCATTCACCACCCCAACCCCCGCCTGCCCTCCAGCTGACCCCAAACACAGACCACCGGCCTCCACAGGCGAGGTGAGCTGCCCTCAGGGCTGTTACAACCAGGTTCGCATTACAAACAGGGTGGTCATCATCTAATCACACACTTAAAGGTGTATAAAGAGGGACTTTTGTTTCATTGATATTAAATATTTAATACTATTTTAATCCCCACTAAATATTAAAGACAAAAGATTAGACTGAAGTTATTACACTGTTTAAAAGAAAGGTTTGTCAATGGTTCTTGGCTTGGACAAGATGTTCTAAGAAAAACCTTTAACTGGAATGAAACCTTTACATGTGTGGAGGTTCTTTAACTTTAAAAAGGTTCTACCCACCAACACATCGCAGATCTCATTTAGAAACATGGTCTCACTCTCGACTCATTTGAAAAATGAAAAATTCGGGACAAAACCTTGTATTTTTCATTTTTTGGCGTAATTTGAACAAGACTGTTAACCTTTATGTTGTGTCAATTTCTCCACTTACTTCCATCCCAAATTAAGAACTGTTTTCCTTGTCCTGTAAAGTTTCCTTTCTCTAGATTTCATTCAGACAAACTTCCAATCAAAACAGCCATTACGTACTTCTGTAAGGAAAGAGAAAGACAAAGAAAAATAAGGAGTTTCCAAAACTGAAGTTCAAAAACCTGATTTAATTAAAAGCTCCAGAGATAATGAGACTCCTAACAATCACCTGGAAGAGCTGGTCGACCCCAAAACCACCTCCATCAGATAAACAGCGCTGAAAACTTTGATCTCTGAGAGAGAGGAGAAGATCAAGCTGCTTCAGATCTGAAAACATCCACAGGTGTTTCTGTCAATCCTTCCACTGTGAGAAGACCACTCAGCGCTGTGGGTCTGAAAGGACGTGTAGCTGATCAAGAAGAACCTCACTGAGAAAAGGAGACGGACACATCAAACAAAGAAGATGAACGATGGACTGAAGACCCCAGAGTCCAGACCTCAACACCACTGAATGGGTTTGATCACTTCAGGAAATCATCAACCAGCTTCTCAGACTGAACTTTGGAGGCGGGCCTGCAGGTTCTCTGAGGAGCTGAAAGTGAGGCTCCTGAGAAGAACGGAAGCTGGAATGAATGAAGGCACAATGAACACTGAAAATGAATCTGTTAATGGTGATTTATAGAAATCTGTAGAACTGCGTCAGAATCAGCCAAAGCGTGTCTCCACAGTGGGGTCTGCCCTGGTCATATAAGGGTTAACACATGAAGCTAAGCCCCCGATTAGCTGAGCTGGTGTTAAACAAACACGTCTCTAGGGTGGATCAGATAAGAAAAGGCAGCGCTGCAGAGCGGGCCGGCCTCCAGCATGCCTCGACGGGCAGGCTTTAACTCCGTCCCAGTGAAACCCTACACTCTTCTTATTTTATTACTCACTGTGAGTGATATTGTGCAATGCTGTAGCGGCTCACTGGCTGTATTAATCCAAAGGAAAAGCAGCATCAGGTTATCTACAGCCTGCTGACTCAGGGACAGAGTTTATGAGCTTTTGGCAGCGCTGGACAAAGTACACTAACCATGTACTGGAGTTAAAGTCGAGACCCCCAAGGTAAAATATTCCTGCAGTAAAAGTAGAAGTTCCTCCCTTTAGACCTCCACTGGAGTAAAAGTACTAAAGTATTTCCCTTCAAATGTACTTAAGTATAAAGTAAAAGTACTAAAAGAGGAATTCTGGCTCTGATGTCCTGTTATCATTTTTATAACCAGACTGGCTTCATGAACTCATTTCAGGTGAAAGTCCTCCAGCGTCTCTCTTGGTAAACCAGTCTTTTAATAGAACGTCATTAATTAGTGACGCTGACGTCTATTAAAATGATCAGAAGCACAAAACACTGAAGGTAAACAGTTTCCATCAGGGAGAACCGAGTGGCTCTGAAATCACTTTTTACACACAAGCAAAGTTTCAGTTTCAGATTTATTTACAACTTAGTTCCAAGTTTAAGTTGAATAAAAACTGGCTTTAAACTCAGGATCACAGATGAGCTCCTTTACTATGTTGATCTGTAGGCGTCTGTTCATAAACATAAACCAGCCCAAACTCATTTACTATAAAATGAAACGGTGTTTGTAGAAATTCAGAAAAAAGCTGCGTCAGTCTCGACTGCATATGTGGACATATTTCTATATTGAGCTCTATTTACACAAAGTTAGGTTAGTTCATCATTTATGTTGAACAGACTCTCCCAAAGTTTTACGCTGCTGCGCTGACGTTGAACCGCGTGCTGCACTGGGTCGGTATGACCGACAGGTCAAAACCAGCTCTAAACAAAGTGACCGCTGGGCCCTGATTGGTGCTCTGGCTTTGCGCTTCTTTCGTTTTGACATGTGACGTTTTTATACACACAGAAACCAAAAGGAACCACAGATTTCTCAAAATGTAGGAGGGAAAAGTCGGATATTAGACTCTGAAATGTAGTGGAGTGAAAGGAAAAAGTCCAGAACGGAGAAACTTCAGTACAGATACACCAAAAATACTAAAGTACAGCTACTCGAAAACCTACTTCATTACAGAAACCAATTACATTCACCTGCATGGAACTGCATGTGCTCAACTCGAACCGTTGAGTTGTTAAAGTCTCAGGAAACATTGTGTAAATGATTCGAAATGTTTTTTTGTAAAATACTAAAACTGAGTGTCATGAAAAAAAAGAACCCCACTGGTGACATCCGGTATAAATAAAAAGCATGCGTGGCCACAACTTAGTAAGGCGTGGGAACAAGATAATTAAATCGTGGCCATGACTTAGTTAGGTGTGGGAACAAGATCTTAATGCGTGGCCATAGCTTATTAAGGCTTGACCTTGTTTCCACGCCTTGTCTCATTTCCACACCTTATTAAGTCGTGGCCATGTATTAGGATCTCATTCCCATGCCTTAGTAAGTCATTGAGCCGAGAAGTGAACAGAGGTGGAAAATTCAGGTCCAGAAAGTAAAAATCCTTCCCAGGTTTTTTCTCCAACTGCCTGGACAGCTCCATTGGCGGTTTGATCTGACCAGAGAAGCCAGGCCATTGGAACAAAATCCTGGGATTTTTACTTTCTGGACCTGAATTTTCCACCTGAAGTGAATAGACTCAAAACATCTACATCGATGAAGCGATTAGACCAAGCAAAATGAATCAAATAAGGCAGATTTTACAAACATGCCTACAGCTGCACCTACAGCTGTCTTACCCACAGTGTTTTAAAGGTTCGAGCCGTTGTATTTTGTTCTACTGCATATCTCATTTGCTCTGACTGTGAGGATGAAATGTAGGGTGCAGGCTGTTTCAACACAGCTCTATAAACAGTCCTTCTTATATACAAAGAAGACAAGCCACCTTCGCAGCCCAGCTCGCAGTGCTGGCTTTGAGGTCTGTGCTGTTTATTGTTCACCTGGCGTTTTTAAGCCACTGTGAAGATTTCCTGTAGATGTAAACCAGTTCTAAGTCCCTGAAGTGTGATGATAAGTGAACTGGTAGTTTTGTGTTGGCCAGTTTACCAGGATATGCATTAATAATTCTGCCATTGTACCTCTTGTCCAGGTCTCTGTGGCTGGCAGGCCTGTGGAGACACTGCCCCCTGCTGACGGGAGACGGGACGAGCCGCCTGGGGAACTGATCAGCAGTGAGGAGGAGATCAAACCAGGTCAGTCAACACAAACTCAAACCACTGTCAGCTCTGTTATTTAGCCACCTTTAACACGGTCCACAGTAATGCACCATATATACAGTACTCTACTCATATTTTGATGTACTGAACTGATTCAGTAGATTAAATGCACACAGTTACTACAAAAAGTAGGCGATGTTCTTTGGTCCATATGTTCTCTGAAGAAATCCTTCAAATCAGTCGAGTATGTGGCTAAATATGGCTGTATATCATTTAGCATTAAATGTAGTCCTTTTCATCACATGGGCTCACAAATCTGATTGTGAATAAAACTATGAAAATGCAAATGATGTGGATCAAATAAATGTGTCCATTCAAACCGTATCGTTTTCCGCCTGTCCTTTAAAGGCCTGACCCCCGTCCTACATTTTCTCGTATTTTATATTTTGCCCTGAGGTCCACTTTAACACTTGATAAGAGCCTATGTGCCAAAAACAGTCATGATCCATTTATTCGTGGCCACTTTCCAACCTCTCTTTAGCCCTTACAGTTAAACTGTTTCTGTTACTGTGCCTTTAAGACTGATGTATGTAAATGAGCTCTGTTCTGGTTGGTTGCGTCTCTTTCAAAAGCAATCTAAACCAAAGCACTTCTTATGACTTCAGCGTGAATAGGCAAGGCTGAACTGCGGCCGGCTAAATAGGGGAATGTATGTGGCCTAAATAAGTTGGGTTTTGTGACATCACAAAGACAGTGGCTGAAAATCGGGTTGTTCTCTCAGGTTAGTTTCCAGATGTATGTAAATATTTTTGTTTATATATATATATATATATGTAAAGAATTTCTTTGCACAGTGACACATCTGACGTATGACAATAAAGAATGTGACTAATTGTCCAGTGTGTGTGTGTGTGTGTGTGTGTGCGTGTGCGTGTCTGTGTGTGTGCGTGTCTGTGTGTGTGTGTGTGTGTGTGTGTGTGTGTGTGTGTGTGTGTGTGTGTGTGTGTGTGTGTGTGTGTGTTTCAGACGTGTGTGGGTTCTGCCGGAAGCCCGTAGCTCTAACAGAACCCGCCATCGATGCCTTGAACAGGACGTACCACAGCAGCTGTTTCCAGTGCAGGCAGTGCCACACGCCCCTCGCTGGGAAAATGTACTACAACAAGGCCGGCATACCGCTGTGTGAGGACTGCTACCAGGTAGGAGCTTCAGACTGAACTTAAGGGGGAATTCCACCAAATTTCTAAAATTTCAGCATAATTTGGAAGAGTGGTTTGGCGTGAAATGGTGCGTTTCAGACACTCTTTGCCACTGTTGCACCCTGAGAGTAAACAGATATGTTCCAAACCCGAAACGTTTTGTGCTGAATGTCACTGAACTCTGAGCTGACGTCTTGGCAGGATGTCCCACACAAACTGGCAAGCCGTGTCCAGTGCGTTAGTTACAGTGAAACGCCACCAATTTTTAAAAATTTCCACATAATTCGATCACGGAGAGTAAAACAACAAATCAGCGGTTTAATGTGAAATGCATTCTAGAGAAACTTACTGACTTAGTTTCTCTTTACAGTGGTGGTGATGGGAACCAGGCGTCGCCATGACTACAACACAGATATAGACACTTTATTTACCATCCAGAACCACCAGAGAACCTACACGAGTCTTCTGAGCTTATATGGAACGTTGATGATGGAAAATTGTGGTTAATTCCTCTGTCACTTCTTAAATATGCTGGTAGTTAATCTAACATTTAAGGCCTCCGGTCCTGCTCCTGAAGTCCTAACCAATGGGAGAGCGGCTCGGCTCATCTGTATCTGCCTAGATACCACAGCAAAAACAATCGTTATCCGACAGGGTTTAAGATTTTAATAAACTTGAGAATGAAATTAGAGCATCACTACAACATTCAGAGAGTTTGAATACAACAAGCCTGATGAATGAATTAAAGAAAAGTAAATGAAAAGATTTTTTACTTTTAGTTTGCAGAAATCATTAGGGCTTCTCTGAAGGTCCAGAAGGCCCTGAAGGTTCCCCACTGAAAACGCCTTCACACAAACAGTACATCTGGTCTGAGAACCTTACAACACACAATGAGGCAGTGTTCATTATTGACATTAGATCTGACATACAGCCGAAGACCAATTATAAACCTCTATAAAGAGCTGTACTAACATCAGGAAACATTCGTATCACCAAAATAACACTGACCGAACAGCGGGGCAGAAAAGGTGGATGTGGGAATGTTTCAGTGCGAGCTTTTCTTCCCGTTATGGTCATTAACACGGTCGCAATCATTCCCGCTGCTGTTCTCCCACAGGCCAGTCTGGAGCCCTGCTGGGCATGCGGTGAGGTCATTATGGATCACGTGATCCGTGCGCTGGAGAGAGCCTATCACCCGCCCTGCTTCGTTTGCACCACCTGCAGGCAGCCAATCGGAGAGCAGAGATTCGCCCAAGGGGAGGTGGGAGAGGTGTACTGCCTGCAGGACTATTACAGGTACGGGACGTCCCAAGCGGTCAAGATCAGATCATGCAGCTGCATCATATACAGACGGACACAACTTTACGCAAAACAGACAGACAGACGGAGAGACAGACAGACAGATAGACAGAGAGATAGAATATTGATCCCAGAGGGAAACTGCAGTGTTTCAGTAACAACACATATAATTACACATGAACTACGCAGAAAAATTGAGAATAGAAATAAATCCAGACAGAAGTTAAAGTACGAGAGGACTAAAGTAAAGTATAAAGTATTTATTTACACGGCGTGTGAGATCCGCTGTATGTACAGGCCGCAGGCTACGCTGTAAGCACTGTAACGGCGATGCCGTCTGTTAGCTGGCCAACAGAACTAGAGTTCCTCCTTAAGACGTGTTGAATGTGCTGAAAGTGCTGAATATAAAGGACATAAACTCTTCAGGGAAGAAAGGTAAGATAAGGTCAGCTGACGTCAGTAGAGTGAGAAAATGATGGATATGAAAATCATAACTAATAATAAAAGGTATATATGCCTTTATGTATACCTGGAGATGATGAAACCGTTTGCTTACAAGACACTGTTAGGCTGCTGGCTTGTTTTTGTGTGTGTGCGTGTGTGTGTGTGTGTGTGGTAGAATGTGTGTTTGTGTGTGTATTTGTGTGTGTGTGTGTGTGTGTGTGTGTGTGTGTGTGTGTTAGAATGTGTGTTTGTATGTGTATTTGTGTGCGTGTGTGTGTATATATATATATATATATATATATATATGTGTGTGTGTGTGTGTGTGTGTGTGTGTGTGTGTGTGTCTTTAATCAGCTTTTGCTGTTATTGCTGCTGTTTTAGTGAAAGTAACTCACACAAGCGCTTCCAGCAGAAAACACCCAGTATTGTGAGGAGGCCTGTTGAAGTCTCCTGGACGCTTGGATGGACGGGACCGGCGCTTTGCTGTATTATATGAAAACATGGACAAAATTACACGAGCATAGCTAAAAACAGCGTCAGCAGCCATCCTGAAGGCTGAGCTGTGTCTGTAACTCTGCACGGGTTGAGGTGAATGTGCACCATGCTAACTGCTGGGCTGCAAGCCTCTGTTACTCATTAGCTACTTTAGCCTTGTAGCTCCAGCCTAAAGCTAAAGAGACGTTAGACACCAAACACGTCCTGGCTGGTTAACTACTTTTACTGTGAGGTCAGATGTTGAGATCAGTGTCCTGTCGCTGTGTAGGAAGTACGCTCCTCAGTGCAGCGTCTGCGGAGAACTGATAATCCCTCGAGAGGACGGAACAGACAGCTACACGGTGGAGTGTCTGGGACGCTCTTTCCATGAAGACTGCTACCGCTGTGAGGTCAGTGTGAGGCCTGGATGTGTGTAAATTCACATTTAGTTCTTTATTCTTTTAAATGTACTATTTATTCTCACACTATCTTGCACTGTCTATTTACACTACATAGTATGTGCTACTTTCAAACATTAATGGGCCCAACTGGTGTGTCTCCGTTTCCGGTGATTTTAACAACAGAAATGCTCCAAAATTGCTCCGTATAAAATCTCAAGGGCTGTTCTGTTACTTTATTAGCTGAAGGGAAGGTGTTAGGTGAGCCGTCAGAGGGGCGAGGGGTCGAGCGAACACTATTGTCGACTTCAGCAGCAGAACTTGCAAGCTCATTGCGACGTGGCGCGTTTCCCCTTTCAAACCCCGAAATAGTGGCGGACAAAGTACAAACTACTCCACCTGTTACACTATTCAGCCAAAAGACAGCACGGCTGTGCTCCACACAGAGCAAGAACTCGCGATTCCTAATCCTGGGCTGCAGCCGAGGTGGGGCGGGTCCTTGGTAGGACTGTCCCGTGAAGACTCCTCCACCAGGCTGCATGGTGATGTCACTAGAAAGGCCCCACCTCTTGCAATTGTGGTGCGAAACTCGTGAGAGCGCGTTACATTGAGTTTGTTGCTTCTTCTAGTACTGAAGGAAATAAGATATATGGGCAAGGGCTTTAATTAATCAGTCATTTTACACCATATAAGGCTACGAAGACGACTTCAGGGACATTTTAAGACAAACTCCGGTGGCTTTGTTTTCTATTGTTTTCTTGGTGCTGTTTTTGTTGTTGTTGTTTGTTTGTTTGTTTTCCTTCTCATCCTTCGTGTGCTGTGAACGGTGGGTAACTGGAAGCCTGGATAGATAGATCTGTGGCGTCGTTGAAATCATTCCGAATGTAGGCTGCATTTCTAGGCTGTTTACGAAGGGGCCATCACTTTGAAACGGCCTGGATCCGTCCTAATTAGTCTTAATTCTCGGCGAGTTTTTAGAAACTGTTTTAACTTTTCGTTTTCAGCCGTTTCGCTCCATTCACCCCCGTTCATCAAGGACTCACTCATGGGCGCCCTCTGCTGTTTAGCAGTCTTGTTTTCGATATAATGGGGGAAATAGGAAGTGGCCAGGCTCCTCATAAACCGGCCCTGCCATCTCCTCCTTTATATCGTCTCCGGCATTGTCTGTTTTTCTTCTCCAGGTGTGCGGTGTGCTTCTCTCTCCGGAGCCGAATGAACACGGCTGCCACCCGCTGGATGGACAGATACTGTGTAAACCCTGCCACCTTTCTCTGATCCAGACAGCCCAACATTAAAACCTGCTGCACTCGGGGGCCTCGCACTACGGCACACTGAATCTGCTAATGATCAACCAGGAAAGAGGTGGAGGAGAATTTACGGAATTTAAAGCTGCCCAACTGTGATTTTGTCGGTGGGCAAAAACTCTGCTGGGCTGCTTTAACCTACATTTGGGTAAAGATTGTATACGCAAATGCTGCAAAACTGGGAAAGCATAGCTGGGAGAGCACAGCTTATTATTATTGTTTTTTAGTTTTTACAGTGATCCAACAGTTAAAAATTCTTTTAGTATTACCTTATTTTTATATCCGCATTTTTGAAACTTTCACTGCATTTATCATATGATGTAACGACACGTATCAAACATATCTGAGCTAATCTGATATTTTGCACTGTTGTGTTATAATATGCACCAAAGTTCAATACGCCAAAGATATTTATTCATCAGTAAGTCAAATATGTTTTTTTTTTTGTTTAAACTCTGATGAAATAACATATCAAATTTGCAAAGTATTAGTTGATGTAACAAATAAACCAATATGTACCATATTTTGTTTCTGCTTCCATGTGCGTCTTATTCAATATTTCACACCAACATTGACACTGACTATAAGTACACAGCCAAATTTTGAACTAGCAAATACACACCCACACACACACACACACACACACACACACACATACATATATATAAAATGAAGCTCCAGACACACTATTCTTTTGCTGATGTTGCTTCCGGAGGCAGTTTGGAACTCTGGAACTCTGTGAGTTTGCATGGTTTACCGCTTTGAGGATGAGTTGCTAGACCTTTATGCTTCCATTTTACAGTAGTAGCACTTACAGTTGTCCAGGGCAGATCTAGCAGGGCAGAAGTTTCCCGACCTGACTTCTACTGCCAGTGTTCGTTTATAGAGATTGCAGAATAGCATGAAAAACAACAACAAAAAACATCAGTTTTAGTGGCCTCTCCAGTCAGAAGGTCTAAATCAAGTAGAGCACCTTCAGAAGAATGTGGTAGAACGGGAGAATTACAGTAAATATGTGATGCAATCATCTGAACATCGACCAGAATATCTTCTAAATGTTCCCAGCATGTATATATATATATATATATATATATATATATATATATATATATATATATATATATATATGTAGGGAGAGGGAGAGAGAGAGTGCAAAAATCTATTTAATTGGGCAGTAAACATTTTTTACTCAGAGAAATGTAAATGTTGGAATTAATACAATCAATGCGTTTGCTTAATTATTTCCAAACCGCTCCTCAATGAAGTCCAGTATTATTTGTTGTTCTCATCTGATCCTCATCAATACTTTTCTAAAACCAGGTGTGCTGGTGATGGAATTTAATAGATCCATGTGGTGGCTGGAGGCGTCCAGGAGAACCAGGAACCGAGAACTTGTGTTCTTCTAAACATCTCAGAAACATCAATCACTTTTTTGAAACCAAAAATTTCTTGTGATTTTTTACTGCATTCATGTTTATTAGTATTTATTTTGTTTATTTTGACCAGGAGAGCCTTTTCAGAAGTAGGTGTAATGTTCATTTTCTGTAAAGGATGTGTTAGAAATAATTAAACGCACTGAGAAAACGAGGCATTTCTGCACATTTTAAATCAACAGGTTAACATATTTGGGGAAAAACTAGTTTTGGTTTTTATTGTTTCCCAGTGTGATATGATCCCAATATGAGATTCAGTAAATAAGTACTATGGTCTAAATTCTGTTCGAAACTATGCAGAAATTCATGACGTGGCCACAAATTACTGTAAGGAGGCCCCAAGTTAATATATTGAGGAAGTTTCTCATAACTCGTGGCCTCAGTATGGTAATTTGCGTCCTTATTATAGTAATTTGCAGCCTCAATATAGTAATTTGTGCCACATGGCCACAATATACTAATTTGTGGCCTCAAAATAATAATTTGTGGGGATTAAATAACTCACAGTGCCAGTTTATTAATCTCTGGCCATGCCTTATTAAAAAATAACCTTATATTTCACCTTAAGGGCTTCGTATTATATACTAGAGAGGGTGTGTTAACATTTCTTTCCCATAGCAAATAAACACAAGCAATAACTTACAGCGCAATTTATTACAGAAAAATTCCATCCATCCATCCATCCACACACACACCCCCCCAATTCCAATGAAGTTGGGACGTTGTGTAAAACATAAATTAAAACAGAATACGATGATTTGCAAATCCTTTTCAACCTATACTCAATTGAACACACTACAAAGACAAGATATTTAATGTTTGCTTCATAACGTGCCACACATTTTCAATGGGAGATGGTCTGGACTGCAGGCAGGCCAGTCTAGTACCCGCACTCTTTTACTACGAAGCCACGCTGTTGTAACACGTGCAGAATGTGGCTCGGCATCGTCTTGCTGAAATAAGCAGGACGTCCCTGAAAAAGACGCTGCTTGGATGGCAGCAGATGTTGCTCCAAAACCTGTATGTACCTTTCAGCATTAATGGGGCCTTCACAGATGTGCAGGTTACCCCTGCCATGGGCACTAACAGCCCCCCACACCATCAGAGATGCTGGCTTTTGAACTTTGCGCTGAAAACAATCCAGACAGTCCTTTTCCTCTTTGGCCCGGAGGACACGACGTCCATGATTTCCAAAAACAGTGTGAAATGTGGACGCGTCAGACCACAGGACACTTTTCCACTCTGCGTCAGTCCATCTTAGATGAGCTCGGCCCAGAGAAGCCGGCGGCGTTTCTGGGTGGTGTTGATATGTGGCTTCGCTTTGCATGGCAGAGTTTTAACTTGCACTTGTAGACGGAGCGACGAACTGAGTTCACTGACAGTGGTTTTCTGAAGTGTTCCTGATCCCATGTGGGAATATCCGTTACAGAATGATGTCGGTTTTTAATGCAGTGCCGCCTGAGGGGTCGAAGGTCACGGGCATTCAGTGCTGGTTTTCTGCCTCGCCGCTTACCTGCAGAGATTTCTCCAGATTCTCTGAATCTTTTGAGGATATTATGGACTGTAGATGATGAAATCCCTAAATTCCTGCAGTTGCACATTGAGAAACGTTGATCTTAAACTGTTGGGACTATTTGCTCACGCAGTTGTTCACTAAGTGGTGAACCTCGCCCGTCCTTGCTTGTGAACGACTGAGCCTTTCAGTGATGCTCCCTTTATACCCAATCATGACACTCACCTGTTTCCAATTAACCTGTTCACCTGTGGAATGTCCCAAACAGGTGTTTGTTGAGCATTCCTCAAATTTCCTAGTCTTTCGTTGCCCCTGTCCCAACTTCTTTGGAACGTGTTGCAGGCATCAAATTCAAAATGAGTGAATATTTGCAAAAAACTATAAAGTTTATCTGTTTGAACATTAAATATCTCGTCTTTGTAGTGTGTTCAATTGAATATGGGTTGAAAAGGATTTGCAAATTATCGTATTCTGTTTTTATTTATGTTTTACACAACGTCCCAACTTCATTGGGATTGGGGTTGTGTGTGAGTGTGTGTGTGTATATATATATATATACACACACATACATACAAACACATATACACACATTTCTGTGATCTCATACTCCCTCCACCACAATAGTAATCGAGGACGCGCAGAAAGGTTTCGTGTGCACGCAGCTCGCTCTCGTCACTCGAGTTCACACGCTTTGCGCGTTCCTGGTTAGTGGAATTCACACGCCTGCGCGCTCCCGGGCAGCCAGTCGAGTTCACACGCCTGCATCTCAGACACACGCAAACACTCGCGTACACGCCGGCCAGGAGCCCGAGTCTTTTTCCACACGCGACCGGTCATTGTGGAAGGTGGATTTTTTGCCCCTCCGACGGTTTTTTTTTGTTTTATTTAAATAAGAGCCGTGAGGAAGCATATGTGCATGAACGGGGAACGGGGCGCGCAGGATGGTTCGGGAAACCAGACACCTCTGGGTGGGAAATTTACCCGAACATGTTCGAGAAGAGAAAATCGTCGAACATTTTAAACGGTGAGTTTTGCAAGAAAAGGGGGGGTTTCTGTCCCCCCGGCGGCGCTAAGCCAGGCTACGCTACGCTAAGCTAACGAGAGGTTTCCTCGAACGAGGCTAAACTTAGCTTCCTAGTCGAATTTTCCGGTCCACCTTAAATGGCGCGGCGCTTACACTCCGGCGCCCCGGGCACCACAATGTAACGACCGCAGCATTTAAGGTGGAACGGGAAATCCGAATCCTCGACAGGGCCTGCGCTTCGGGGCAGATTCAGCCCGCGCTGAAAAAACAAAAACCAGCCAAGAATAATCGCGTAGATTTACCACATCACGGACTCTCTGTGCCAAATTACAACCCATTTACACCCAAATGCACATTTAAAACGCACAAACGTGACTCGCGAACATTTTCGGTCCCATTTTAAACGTTTTAGCCCGCTCGTTAACTGGCGAGTCGGTTAGCTCGCTTGCTAATTTTTCACCTCGCCTTATTCGTCTTTCTTCTTAAACGATCAAACTAGTTAGGGTTTCGTTGCATCTACACAATGGACAGATTAAATTACCCCCCCAAAAATAAACCTGTGTTGGTCAGGAAACGGTATATTGTCGTCTTGCTTCATTTTTAGCTAACGTAGCTAAGCTAAGCTAACGTTAGCCGGCGAGCTAACCTCTCGCCCCAAACGAATTCGCTTAAAAACGAGTTCAGATTCGCTGTTTTAGCTCTTCGGGTCGCATAAACGAGAACATCTCCCCTCACACACAGTCGGCGGTGCAGCTCAGTTGAGCTGCGGTTACTATAAGTGCGTAAATGGCTGATTTGGGAGGTCGGCTAACGTTGGTTCTCCGCCGAGAAGCTATTTGCCATTTTGCGTCACGCCGTCCACCATCCAAGTTTGAGTCCTGAGCAGTTTAAGTTTCTCAAACTTTCAGGTTTCTGTCCCTCACAGCCCGAACCAGGGCTGCGGGTAAAGCTTAGTCAGCCGGCTGTGATGAACAGCCTATTTAATGCCTGGAGAGACTGTATGAAGTGTTAGTAGAAACGCGCACGTGTGGCTGATGTTATAAAAAATATCGACCCTTTGAGGGTTTTTAGTGAAGGGAACGGTTCTGTTTATGACCTTGAGCTCTTTATAGAACCATTTCATCCTCAAATGGTTCTTTACATGGTGAAATGGTTCTTCAGATTAACGGAGGGATATGTTGTGTGTGTGGTTTGAGAGAACCTTTTTGAAAATGGTTCTATACGTCTACGACATTTGATTGACGCTCTTATCTAGAACAACTTAGTTTGATCCTTTTACGCAGGTAGGCGAAGGTTAGGAGTCTTGCCCAAGGACTCTTATTGGTATAGTGCAGGGTGGTTACCCAGGCGGGGGATTGAACCCCAGTCTACAGCAGAGAAGGCAGAGGTGTTAACCACTACACTAACCAATACAGCACCAGAAATGGTTCTGTTATTGTTAAAAGCCTGGCATAAACAGCCGAGGAACCTGTTTTGGTGCAGTGTTGATGGAGAATATGTTGGATATGGTTCTAAGTAGACCTTTTTTTTTAAACAGTACAGAAAGGGTTCTTCCTCTGATTAAGGGCTTGACTTTGTAACAGGGCAACCAATAGAAGAACCCTTTTTGGTGCTGTGTAGAACCATTTTCTAAAAGACTTTGTATGGAAGCGTCGTACACGTTCTCCGTCAATCTGAAGAACCGTTTCACCAAGCAGAGAAGCTTTTAAGCGTGAGCTGGTTATTTGGGTGTTGATGTTTTGGTAGGGAACTCTTGTCTTCACTAAAGAACCTTTTGAAGAACCATGTTTGACGATATAGGAAAGTGGAAAGGTGAGTTGTTGGACAGTATAAGGAGGAACAGGACGTCTGCGCTTTTTACAGCATGTTCTAGCCAGCACGCTCTAAAGAATATAACTGGATTACAGTGGAGATCTCGAGGAATATATTAATGATCTTGTATAACTCGGAGGAAAGTAGCCAGCACAGTAAGTATATTCAAGAGGGAGAGTTCTGGGCTGATGCTGATGTCCGGTATTCTTCGCGTTCATGTCCTTGATGTTGATCTGTGCACGTTTATCAAATGTAGGAGACGTTTTTATGGGGTTACAACCGCTCGAATCGTCGGTGAAGTCTTAAGGGCTCAGTCTAGTGCCGTTCACGTTTCTTTTCGGACAGTTAATTGGATGTCCCGATGAGATTCCGGCGTTCGCCTCAGATTTTTCTTTTGCTTTTTCTCCACTGATAACCTCAGAGCTGATATTGGCTGTGCTCCCTCTTTCACGCTTCCTCCCTCCTCTAACGTCGCTGCTTCTCTCTGCGTTCCTCCGCAGGTATGGCCGGGTGGAGAGCGTTAAGGTCCTCCGCAAGCGTGGCTCGGAGGGTGGCGTGGCAGCATTTGTGGATTTTGTTGACATCAAGAGTGCTCAGAAGGCTCACAATGCGGTCAACAAAATGGGGGACAGGGACCTTCGCACTGATTACAATGAACCTGGCTCGGTCCCCAGTGCAGTGCGGGGACTGGACGACAACTCTCCCTCTAGCAGTCATGGGAGGGAAGTTGCGGGGTTCTCGAGGGGTGCCGTGGGGCCCGTTTACGGACCCCCGGTGTCTCTCCACACCAGAGAGGGACGCTATGAACGCAGATTAGACGGGTAAGTGGACGCAGTCTCCCTCTGAGCTGCAGGGGGACTATGGTGTCAAATTAAAACATTTTTTCCCCACTGTCAAAGGGTGGTAAGGTTTTCGGGTTAAGATCAAAAGAGAATGAACGAAGGCCATTACGTTTTGCGTAATCTAGGGATTTCCCTCTTCATTCTCTGACGCCCGACTCCGCTCATGGAATTATTAACCCTTATCTCTTTTATCGTTTTAAGAATGTGTGGATATAAGGTGAGATGAGTTCAGTATTTGGGATTACTGTGTGAGCCTTATGCTTCCTCCGAGCTGGATATTACCCCTGTGGAAAATATCCTGGTGAGTTTGGATATTATGATCGCGGGGACGTATCTGGTGAGTTTTGGATATTAGGCGTTCCCCCCCTTGCCCGAGAGTGTTGGATATTACCTGTACTTCCTGGGATCACCTGTCTGGAAGTATTTACCATGCCATTGATGGATTAAGTACGTACGTGATGTGTTTTGTTTGTTTTGGTTTTTTTTTGTTTGTTTTTCTTTTTACATGAAGCTAGTTTCATTCAAATCTACTCAAGATTCAGGTTTTTTTTTTTTTTCTCTTTGCTCAATTTGTTTTCCATCTTCCATCTGGTCATTGTGCTAACTCTGTCTTTCATGGTGCTGTGCCAACCCTGGATGTGTACTACACCAATGGATTTAGGACGAATCAAAAGATCCAATTGTATAAATGGGCATTGGATTTAAGAAAAGTCACCCGTTTCGCGTAAAAAGGTGAGGTTTGACGTTCCAGGGTCCATGTGGAGGATCCGTTGGCTGTCAGGGCCTCCTCGTTTCCCATCGTTTTCAACTGCTAGTCGTGTTCAGGGCGGGAATAGACATGAGAGATGTGGCAGAGCGGTGGATAATTTTGGAATCTGCCAAGAGAAGTCAAAGACAGAAGACCAGAAGACCTCTCGGTTGGATCGACGAAGAAACATTTCCCTCGCGAATCCTTGGATCTAACCCTGTGTTTGGATATACGAGCGCAAGCCACGTTGCGGGATTACCAAGCCTTAATGTGGATGTACCTGTCATTCAACTCAAGTGGGCTTTAAAATGGACTTGTGAAGCAGCGGCATCTGCAAATTTATGGAAGGTGCTTTGCAAACCAAAGGATTTTCTATATCGCGGCTTAAGGTGAAGGAATATCCCAAAGTCTGACTAATTTGTACCATTTGACGGAAGTAAGCTGCTGCCACAGACTGGGATTACTTTTATTTTTTTCATTTTTTATTTTTTCCCCCGATCGGCTAAAGACATCTTTTTGTCGGTTCAAGAAGCTGAACCTGAAGTTCTTTTATTCCTGTGTCCTGCCCTGAAACTGTTGTTGGGATTACTCCTCACTTGACCAGTGAACGTGGATATTTTTCAGTGACCATTGGAATGATTTTGTTTTTCTGTCCTGTTTAAACCACCCCACGAAGAAAAGGATGTATATTTTTGTACATATTTCTGCCAGCTTTCAAGAACTTAGTCAGCAGTCATATTGGGATATTCTCTTGAACGTCTTGGAGGATATTTTTATCGTGCCGGCAGCCAAAACGCCTAGTTTTCCTGTCCACTTTTTTGACCCCAGTGTTTTTTTGGCTCACACATTTGCCCGACCAAATTGTATTTGGAATATGTAGGTTCATTTACTACTCTGAAAAGGTTGGTATTGCCCTGCCTTGTGCACCTTTTGCGCTTTCTTTTTCTAACCCAGATATGCACCTTGTTTCTTTCCTCCTCTTCTACCCCCACTAACAATATAGCTTAGAGAAAAATAATCTGTCCTTGGGCAGAAAGACCTCATGGAGTCTTTCTGAGCTGATAGTTTGGCTTATTAACCCCCCTCTCCTTCTCTGTTTCTATCTTTCCCTGCTTTTGCCCTCTTGAATGTCAGTCCTTCCTGTTTTTCAGATTGTCTGCTTTTTAGTTTTATCTTTAGTCTTAGCTGTATTTTAAATAAGGGTGGGTGATATGACAAAAATGACAGAGTTTGAAAGCCTTGGTTTTACAGTTTACAGCACATGATACATGATATTCATCTGAGTTTGGGAACAGATTTAGAGATAAAATGCACCAGCTAAGCTGTAGTGGCATGTTTGATATTGATGTGAACTTTATATATATGAAGCACACACTTTATAAACACAACCAATATGAACACTTTAAAATAAAACGGAATTTATCGATGCTGTTTCAAACAAAACCATCTACAACATGGTAACTTTACAGGAGAAAGAAATATTATACTCTACTTTTAATGTAAGTCAATGGAACCAGACTGTTTTCCAAGTCATTTTGGTTCAGCATGAAATTTACACACAACATAAGTTGTCAGACATTTTCAAATGGTCAAAAACTGAAAAATGAAACAAAATGGGGATATATATATATATATATATATATATATATATATATATATATATATATATATATATATATACACACACACACACTTATGCATACACCCATATAAGGTAATAGTGCAATAGACTGATATCAGCCACTTATTGCTATGTGGATTGAGCAGTTACTGTATACTGCATGTAATTGATTTAATTTACAGTAACAGATACTAAAAGGATTAACTTAAAATGCCTTTATGAAACCAAAGGATGCTTTACAGTTCTAAATAACAGCAGAAAGGACACCCACACCGTTTTCTGGCTGCCAGGGAGAAACCTCATAGTTCATGAGCTGGTCAGGCTTAGCTGCAATGATGCAAAGTCCCCGGCTCGTGGCCCAGCTAAACTCTGCTATAATGATGCAAAGTCCCCGGCTCGTGGCCCAGCTAAACTCTGCTATAATGATGCAAAGTCCCCGGCTCGTGGCCCAGCCAAACTCTGCTATAATGATGCAAAGTCCCCGGCTCGTGGCCCAGCTAAACTCTGCTATAATGATGCAAAGTCCCCGGCTCGTGGCCCAGCTAAACTCTGCTATAATGATGCAAAGTCCCCGGCTCGTGGCCCAGCTAAACTCTGCTATAATGATGCAAAGTCCCCGGCTCGTGGCCCAGCTAAACTCTGCTATAATGATGCAAAGTCCCCGGCTCGTGGCCCAGCTAAACTCTGCTATAATGATGCAAAGTCCCCGGCTCGTGGCCCAGCTAAACTCTGCTATAATGATGCAAAGTCCCCGGCTCGTGGCCCAGCCAAACTCTGCTATAATGATGCAAAGTCCCCGGCTCGTGGCCCAGCCAAACTCTGCTATAATGATGCAAAGTCCCCGGCTCGTGGCCCAGCTAAACTCTGCTATAATGATGCAAAGTCCCCGGCTCGTGGCCCACAAAGTTTTTTTGCTCGTGGCCCAGTCACACTTCACTGCCGCTGCAGATTTCCCAGCTCGCAACCCAGTCAACTTCCCCTGAAGCGATGCAGAGTCTCTCGGCTCGTTTAAAGCGAAATCGGACATTACAAAGCAAACAAAAAACCTGATGTAAAGCTGTAGCCAAAGAGTACAGAGCGTTTTCACGTCAGACACACGTGCACATTAAGACTTGATGATTCACACAGTTGTTTAGTGTTCTGGAGATACTGGTGATCTCCATCATAAGTTAAAGAAAACTTTGCCTTTAATAAGGACACCTGCCACTTGTCCACTTAACATCTATTGGTTGCGTTCATATTTGTGCAAGAGGACTCTCTGTGGCGCTTTCATAATAAAAATTAAATAAACAACAACGCACTAAAGACGTACCCGAGTGTTTACATTTACAAAAGTTATTCTAAGTATACAAGTTTTTATTTAAGTGAGTCATTGAAAGTTTGGGGGAAAGCAGAAAATATCCCAAATTTAATTTTTTTTTCCCCATAAACAATATTGATGATCAATCACTCAGAAAAATAGTGTTTGTTTTTCGAACAAACAAGACATGAAAAGAGGTGCACAGTGAACAGAACGTACAAGAATGATGGTTCTTAGATGCCGATGGGCTGTAAACTGAAACCTCTTTTGTGGGTTAGCAAGCTAACTGTGCAGGTAAGCTTAAGGTTAACACCAAGTTAGATTTAAGATGAAAATGTAATTTGCAGCATGTGTAATGAATCCGTCCAGGTTTTATAGGATATTGGATTTTTAACTTTCTAGCTAGTTTGATGGATTGAATTTAAGTTTGGACACTACAGCAAAAATTTTAATATTGCCAAATTTCTCTGGTGGCTTGTAGTGGGGATCAATGAGATGTGAAAGCCTTTGAATGCTTTTAGCAGTTCTGTGCGTTACAGATGCCAGTTTGACAAAACATTGACAACCTAGAACTTTTGAAAAATTAGGTGATAAAATGCCGTCCTCGTGATAATTATAACTAAACCCCTAATGTTTGCTATTTTAGATATTGGTCTCTTTTTGGGTATATCTGTAATATACTTACTTGGAATTAAGTGGTTAGTATAATTGAGTGCAGCCTTAAGAGGGAAATCCCTCTAATATATCTGATTTTAAATGACAAACATTAACGAGCTTGGTTTAGTTCCCCGTCAGAAAAGCTCTTCTGTACAGCTGTGAGTAAAGAAGGTTTCATAGTTTTGATCCTCATCTGTCTCAGCAACAGTCTCTGTAGCTCAGTGATGGCAGGAATCACATCAGAGGAGCTCACACTCCCGTCTTGTTGGAGTCGTTTGATTGGCTGGTTGAACTCTAGATGAATCTTCTCTAAAGCCAGACACTGATTTTAGAAATCTTGTTCTTTGGTGCCTCTTGCTGCACATTTGAATAGACCAAACTCTCACTGTATGAAAACGCACCATCTGACTGACCTGCTGTGTGAAACGCTGCCTCTACCGACGCTCTGTCTACGAGCCGTTATCAATAAAGCTGATTCCAGAATAACCGAGTACTGAGCAAACATGCTGAGATACTGAGTAGCTCTGCTACCGCTGAGCCCTAAAGCAGGCGGTTAACGGTAGGACAGTTCGGTCTCTCTGCAGCCTGAATTAACAGTGATTTTTGTAACTTTTATAGCTCGGACAAACAGAGCAAGGTCAGCATAGATGGACTTTGGTAGGAAATGCCGTCTCTCTGCCTCCTTCTCAGAATGTTTAAAGTGCCCAGAGACTTTGTGTCTGACTAACATGGGGTCAGTAACTCTTCTCTGTGTGAGCAGAGCCTCCTTCACTGCCAGCTTGAGGAGTTTGTTCATTAGTGCAGCAGTGTAAACTCGTCTTACGTCACAGCTGGTATAGAAATGCTTGTATTGGTGAATTTTTATGAATACCCGTAAATGAGGGCGGTAGTGGCCTGATACCAGTATCAGTGTTGATGCATCCTTAGTTTACCTTATTGCTAATTGGGTCTAATTACTTTGTAAACTGTGTAAACTGCCATTCAGAAAGGTTATCAATTATACAAAAAAATTAAACATTGATGTCTTCTACTAAATGTTGCAGTCCTGGTTTTAAGCGTATCTATATCCTCTTAGTCGCAGTTGAAAGTCTTTTAGCATCTCAGTCTTGCAGAAAAAAAAATAATTGGGGGGGGCGGGGGGGGGTGGATTCAGACTTATCCTCTTAATTAAGATAGACATACCGTCACTAGTGCTATTAAACAAAGTTACGAAGCGTCAGGTACCAAGAGTAGCCATGACCATTAAATTAGGGCTGAAGTCGCTGTGCCACTTCGCCATCACCCACCAGACCCCTGGGCAAGTCACTGAAGGCGGTGTCTCAATTTGAGAACTAACACATTAAATATTATGTTCAAAATAGTTACGGCACCATTAGTGATGTGCTAATTTGACACAATTTACCCGTCTTGTGTATGTAGCTTGAGACGCAATCGAGAATTTTCAGTGCAGTTTTTCGCAGATGGGGCGAAAACACGTAACGTTCCTGTTACCATCGCTGTTTTCCACACTTTCCTTCACAGATAAACCAACTTTTCCACCTCATTTAAGCATAATTTTTTTATTTATTAATTTATTTTTTAGACATTTACGCATGCTTTCAAATTTCTAGCTTTTCCATCCAGGTTTTTAACACACATTTTCAAAATTCATGTAAGTGCTGGATGGAAAGCTCTCATGTTTGATGTTCTACATTCCAGACTGTTGTTGAAGTGGAACTCGACCATATTGCCCAGCCCTATTTCTTCTTCCCTCAGGCTGCCAGTTATTCCTGCTTTGTAGAAGTAATTTTGATGGAACAGTTTAAATAAATTGAATTGTAACACGTTTAAAGCACAGACACAGGAAAGGCTTTAAATTTGGACCTTCAGTCATATCAAACCCTCTTTTAGATGTGGTCATGTGCTTGTGTGATTTATATGTAAACACCAGTCAGCCATGACATTTAAAGCCTCCTCCTCGTTTCTACGCTCACTGTCCACTTTATCAGCTCCGCTGACCGTATAGCTGCACTCTGTAGTTCTACAGTTACAGACTGTAGTCCATCTGTTTCTCTGATACTCTGTTACCCTGTTCTTCAGTGGTCAGGACCCCCATGGACCCTCACAGAGCAGGTACTGTTTGGGTGGTGGGTCATTCTCAGCACTGCAGTAACACTGATGTGGTGGTGTGTTGGTGTGTGTTGTGCTGGTACAAGTGGATCAGACACAGCAGTGCTGTTGGAGTTTTTAAACACCTCAGTGTCGCTGCTGGACTGAGAACAGTCCACCAACCAAAAATATCCAGCCAGAAGCGTCCTGTGGGCAGCGTCCTGTGGGCAGCGTCCTTTACATCTACAAGGTGGACCGACGAGGTAGGAGTGTCTAATAGAGTGGACAGTGAGTGGACACAGTGTTTAAAAACTCCAGCAGCACTGTTGTGTCTGATCCACTCACCACCGAAATAGTACCTGCTCTGTGAGGGTCCATGGGGGGTCCTGACCACTGAAGAACAGGGTAACAAAGTATGTACAGATACAGATGGACTACAGTCTGTAACTGTAGAACTACAGAGTGAAACCATACGGTCAGTGGAGCTGATAAAGTGGAGAATGAGTGTAGATACAGGGAGGTGGTTTTAAGGTTATGTCTGAATGGAGTGTTTTTTTTTTTTTTTTTTTTTTTTTTTTTTTTTTTTCTTTTTCTTTTTCTTATCCTTTGTATTTTATTCAGCCTTACATACATGCACACACAAAGTGAAAGGAAACGTATTCAGTGTTTGTTACTAAAGCCCATGTGTGCATTTAAATTGCGTTGTGCAGGGCAGTTTTGGGAAATGTTGGTTAAAATCTGACCCATGCCCCAGTGGGTTTTAAGAGAATGTGAAGTGGTCGTTACACAACTGTGCAACAGTCTTGGACCAAATGCAAAAAATATGTGATTTATTTTATTTATCTGGGTAGTAAGTGTTTCTTGCTAAAATAAGCTTTTGTGATAAATTGACATTTCCAAACCAGTCCACAAAGTACCCTGGTATTTGTAGTCCTTCCAGTACCTTGTTGGGCCAATCGGACAAGTTTATCGTCAGTCCTTCAGTAAATCAGCTGCATCCAGAAGAGGAAGTGTTATTCTAACCAGCTCACACCTTAACAAAAGCAACAAACTGAAAACTTACGGTGATGTAAAGAATTTTTGCAAGCAAAAACACACTTACTGCCAAGGTAAAGAGCTGAAACAGTTTTTTTGGATGCCTTACTTGGAAGACTTTTGCACAGTGCTATGTTATATTTGCATGAACTGATGAATTGGTTTGTTTTTAGTTAATGTTGAATATCTGTTTCCTCTCCTTTCCCATCTCTTTCTTTCTCTCATTCTCGCAGCAGCTCAGATAGTCGGGATCGAGCGTACGAGCACAGTCCTTACGGACACCATGAACGTGGCGGCACTTTTGATAGGCCGCGGCACTACAACACTGACTATTACCGTGACCGCACCATGTTTGCCTCTGGGGTCGCCTCCAGCCCAGCAGTTAGTGCAATTAGTGGGGGATTTGACACCCCAGAAACTCATTTTGAATCCCGAATCCGTGATCCATTCACCTTGTCCAGCTCTGCACGCAGGGACCCATACCGTGACGATAGGGGGCGCCGCGTTGATCGGACTTACCACCATCGCCGCAGCCGGTCTTCTCACTCCTCGCAGTCACGGCACCCTTCTCCCCAAAGGACCACCGGGCAGACCCCAAAAACGCCCCACTCACCTAAAAGATCGGCCGTCTCTCCTGGTCGAGGTCCACGCTCGCGGTCCCGCAGTCGATCATCCAGTTCGGACTCCGTCAGCAGCACCAGCAGCACTGGCAGTGGCAGGTAGTTACGGTTTTGAGGAACTATTGTTTCTTTAAGTCAAAGGCATCAGGCACAGAAAACCATATAGGTTGCTGTCATTTAGTAGAACCCATCAGGTTCTGCAGCGTGTAAAGCAGAATTTCGTGAAATCAGGGCACCCTGCTGTTGCAGCACTGATTGTTGTCGACAGTGTTTGTTGTCCTGTTCCTATTCTGCCAGTTTGGTACTTGGCAGCCAAATCAACCAGAAGCAGTAACTATTCTGCATCGTACCATGTTGCTATCATTGCTATGTATGGATCTAAATCAGTGTCACTTGAACCTGAAATGATGATACTTAAAAATTAGTAATCGGATGTTCTTGACAGTTTTAGATATTTAAATGTACTGAGTCTGAATTGAGCCTTTTACAATTCAGGACGTTTTTTGAAAAAACTAAAATAAACCAGATGTACAAAACTCAGGTTAAAAGAGTACCCTGGGTATTTTTTCTGAATTTTGTTGACTGGAATTTCACCATCATGCCAATTAGAGGTACTGCATTTTGAACAGTTCTTTGAGTTGTTTTGTGACCTTTTTTTTTATTTATATATATATATATATATATATATATATATATATATATATATATATATATATATATAAATATAAATAAAATTTTGAATTTTCAAGAACTGAATTTAAAAGGCACATTGAGGTTCAGTATATTCAAATATCTAAAATGCAAGAACTTCAAATGACGCTTGCATTCAGGTTCAGGTGACACTGATGCCATAGCCATGTTAGCTACCGGCATCCTTCAAGTCTGTGTTTAGCTTTTAACATGAATGGCATTGTAGTAGGGTTTAGCTATGAACAGTATGAAATCCAGCTTTTACTTTATTGGCACAGACTGCACAATAATCGAAACAGTATATGTCCTTCATTTCAACTTGCAATACTACTGCAGCAGCAGTAACTGATAGGCCGGTGATCATATTTTTGCATACAGTTCTAGTGGGAAAACTGCCATAGTTGTACACATTTGATTAAATTGTTTTATGACCAAGTCACCAGAGATAAAACTGTAGAACTTGTGAATTACACTTGACATGTTTGAAATGCTCTTGTGGACATGTGGCTATTAAAATTGACTAGATGTGGTGATACATTTAGCCTGTAAACCACGTGGCAGGTCAAGTGCCAGTTAAACGGTTTGTCAGTAGAAAAGAACAGGTTAGTGCTTTAATGTTGTAACAATAACAAATGTGAAACTTTCTGTTACGTTTGCAGCCTAGGAACGTAACAGATTTCATAGAGAGCGCTCTGATGTGTTGATGTTGGGCATTTCACTGGAGATGCTGGAGTGTATGGAGTAAAAGAGCCTTCCTTCAAAATAGTAAAAACCATTCAGGCATCAGCAATAAAAAACAAGCTTTTGTCAAATGATAGAGGACTGGAAATTGGGTTTCTTTGTACTGCGTTAGTGTCTTGTTCTAAGGTGACTTACCTTTCCCCTGTCTTCTGGTAGCAGTGACTCAAACAGCAGTTCTAGTGAGGGGTCTCGAGCACGCTCCGTTCAGTCTGCAGCCACCCATGTTCCTGTTGCACCTCCTCCGTTGTCTCTGGACTGTGATGAGCCACGTCGGAGCTTTGGCATCAGGGTTCAGAACCTTCCTGTGCGATCCACAGGTTAGTACCCAAAATGTACCATTCATCCGTTGATCCTAGCACTTTGGCAAAGTCAAGCCAAAGGTGTGTTCTTTGAGCTACAGCTTGTTGTATGTAATGTAGTTAAGTGTACCTTTGTTGTCCCCAGACACAAGTTTGAAAGATGGACTTTTCCATGAGTTTAAGAAATATGGGAAGGTGACATCAGTACAGATACATGGTGCATCAGAGGAACGTTATGGCTTAGTCTTCTTCAGACAGCAAGAGGACCAGGAGAAAGCTCTTAGTGTGTCCAAAGGAAAGCTCTTCTTTGGTATGCTGATCGAAGTGACTGCCTGGAATGGCCCTGGTGAGTACTACGCAAGTTGGCCAGTATTTGCAGATTTTGCAGTCGGATACTGGTTAGTTTAGCTATATCTCTTTTTCTAATAGAGACAGAAAGTGAAAACGAGTTTCGTCCCTTGGATGGACGGATAGATGAGTTCCATCCGAAGGCTACCCGAACATTGTTCATTGGAAATCTGGAGAAGACGACAAACTACCAGCAGCTTCTTGATGTATTTCAGCGCTTTGGCGAGATAGTGGTAAATACATTTTTTCCTTGCACTTGGTTGACTTACACTGTTTTAAACTTTCCTTCTAAAATTTGTCTTTTTTTCAGGATATCGATATTAAAAGGGTTAACGGCGTTCCACAGTATGCCTTTGTGCAATATTCGGATATTGCAAGTGTTTGTAAAGCCATCAAGAAAATGGATGGGGAGTACTTGGGTACCAACAGACTCAAGGTATTCATCTAGTTTACTATGTCATGTAAAAGTAACTAACAATGCCAGGTTAGGGAACGTCACACAAAATTAAGCCTTGTGCACTCTTTGAATTACAAAATGCCAGGATTTAGGTGCTTAAAGTTTTTTATTTGGTAATGGGTATTCTTTTGCAGCTTGGTTTTGGGAAGAGTATGCCTACAACTTGCGTGTGGTTAGATGGCTTGTCAGCTAACATCACAGAACAATACCTTACACGACACTTCTGTCGATATGGACATGTGGTCAAGGTAATTATTTCCCATATATGTTTTGCTTGACTTTGCACTGTGTGTGTTCTTGTTTGCTAACTGTTGAACAATTTTACAGGTTGTTCTTGACAGAATGAAGGGGATGGCTCTCATCTTGTACAACAACACAGATTTTGCACAAGCTGCTGTAAGAGAGACCAAAGGATGGAAGATAGGTGGCAATAAAATTAAGGTAGTTAAGTTTCCCCCTGCATTTTATAACTGTGCTCTAGTTTTAATGGATGAAGGTATTGATAATTGTATATGCGTTTACTCTACAGGTTGATTTTGCCAGTCAGGAAAGCCAGATGGCTTTTTATCGCTCTATGCAGGCATCAGGACAGGATATCCGTGACTTTTATGAAATCCCCTCAGACAGAAGGTACACCTGTGACAAGACTTCTCAGATATGAGAATATCATGCTTTAGTGCTTAGGTGACTTCTGACAAAAATGTTGACTAATGTTGTTTTCTTATCCTCTCTCCTTTTTAGAGATGAACGAAGACCTCCATATCATGAATTCTCAGCAGAGAGAGCGTATTATGAAAATGTTCGGACACCAGGAATTTATGCTGAAGATCCTCGGCGAGACTACCCTGCCCGCAGTCGTGAACGTTATACGGAATTAGACCATTACCAGGGTGACCACTATGACCCACGTTATCATGAAGATCCTCGAGAATACAGAGATTACCGGGACCCTTTCGAGCAGGATATCAGAAAGTACAGCTACATTCAGCGCGAACGTGAGCGAGAACGTGAACGCTTTGAGGCTGACCGTGGCCGATGGAGTCCATCCCATCAGCGTCGCCCTATAACCCCCTCTGCCTCCCCATCACCATCCGACCGTGTCTCAAGGGAAGCAGAGCGCCGTGTGTACAGGCACTCGTCTGAGAGAAGTGGAAGCTGCAGCTCTTTATCGCCAGCACAACCTCAGTTTGAAAAGCCTGAAAAGTCTCCAGTGGATTACAAGACAGAGAGTCTGGAGAGAGAAGTGGAGCAGGCTGAGGCAGAACGTGTAAGTGGGGCAGAGAAGAACAAGCGTGGCAGGCGCAAGGAGAAAACAGACCGGGAGAAGGGTGAGAAAGCAAAGTCAAGAAGAGGGAAAGTACCGTCTCCGAGCATACCTCGTGCTGAAGCAGACAGGGAGCCTAGTTTGGATTCTAATTCTGGAAAGATAAAAGTTTCTGATGTAGATGGCTTAGAAAGACCAAGACATAAAGGTGACAATGAACCCTCTCCTTCTGATCCTGTTTTGCGCCTTGAGCCACAAAAAGGAGAAAGACTTGATCAAAGTAAAAGTGAGCCAGTGGACCGGGATTGCAAAGGAAGATCAAAGAAGCACCTAAAATCCGACCCTGCAAATGAGGTGAAAGAGCCTCTTTTGGATTCTGACAGGCTTGCGGCACGAAAAAGACGTTTTGGTGATCCCAGTTGCAAAACCATAAGACAGAAAAGAGGTCGTGTTGAAGATGAACAAACTGGTGGAGTAAGCCAACCTGCAGACTTTGGGGCAAATGCATCTTTCACAAAAGAGGCAGAAAACGATGCAAAAACATTAGAAAAAGAGGCACAAAAGAGGGAACATTCTAAGTCCAAATCCGAGAGGATAGCTCACTTTAGTCAAAGAGAAGAGTTGGATCCCAGTATGAGAGTTGAATTTCAAAGCTCATCTGTACGACAAGGAGAGCATTCCGAGACTAACTTGGAGTCTCTGGATTCAAAACCTCAGCCTGGACCAAGTATACCTAGACGAGTGTCCAAAGATGGAACCCCAGAGAAGGACAGCAAAGGCAGGGAAGAATATTTGGACATTGATCTTTCCCAGAGTTATCGCAAGCAAATGGAGCAGAACCGAAGACTTCGGCAGCAACTCCAAGAGCCTGATAAACCAGGAAAAGCAGAAACTCCTCATTGTGTAGACACAGAAGACTTAGAAAACCGTAGCTTGGTGCATGAGGTAGGCAAGCCACCACAGGATGTCACTGATAACTCTCCACCAAGTAAGAGCAAGAAACAGGAGCATTTTGATTTGGATGTTGGTGCCAAGAGAGAGCGTGTATATAGAACTTCCCGACCAAAAAATGAAGAGACAGACTGGAACAACACACATTCTCCAAGGTTTCAGCATGCCCCCCAACATGCAGAGGATGAATATACAGAAGTCCCCCATTTAATTACTGGTAAAGAAGTAAAAGAACTACCTAAGCCTGAGGATAATGCCCACCCAGATACGGATGTTGCAGTTAAACGGGTACATACCTCACAGATGTCCAAGCAAAGCACACCTCTCTTAGATGAGCAACAGAGGCGCTGGGAGAATCGTTTAAAGCAGGACTTGTTGCCCGATTTTTCAAGGAGCTCAGAAAAACGACGATTAAATCGTAAGTTTTTGGAATATGGACTTTGGCCTGATTTGGAGCCTGGTGAGGTACGCTCAGATTCTGAAGAGGATAGAGAACACAAACCAAACTCTCCTATGCCCTCAACCTCAGTGTCCTTCCCAGAACGCCATCGTGGAGACAGATTATCAGATTCCAAGCTAACCACCTCATTGGAGAGGAACAAATTTTATTCCTTTGCACTTGACCAGACAATCACACCAGATACTAAAGCTTTGCTGGAACGTGCAAAATCTTTGTCCTCTTCAAGGGAGGACAATTGGTCTTTCCTGGATGGTGACTCCCATTTTGCTAGTTTCAGAAGTAGAAAGGATACAGAAAAGGTAGAGTCAACACCACGACCAACACCATCATGGTACATGAAGAAAAAGAAAATACGAAGCGAGTCTGAGGATAAAATAGATGACAGAAAGGAAGATCCTAAGCCAGAAGAACAGGAGCGACGAGAGCTCTTTGCCTCTCGCTTTCTTCACAGTTCTATCTTTGAGCAAGACTCAAAACGCCTTCAACATCTTGAACGAAAACATGAAGATCCTGAACATGGTATGGGATACCCTAATGCTCAGCAAAGTCAGACTGAAGGTCAGCCTGATTCTGAGCCAGTGGTACTCTTCCATGATCGCTTTTTAGAATTAACTAGGCTCCAGCAACAGAAGGGTAAAGAGAAGTCTGAGCAGGAATCCAAGAAAGATGAAATTGTGGATGGAAGAGTCGATGAGAAGTCACAGGAGGAAGAAGAACCAGCTCACCAACGCAATACTGTTGAACCTAATGTGCAGCAAGCAGAGATTAAACCAATCAGCCCTGCACAAGCCCCTCAGGCAAGCCCTGCTCAGATACCTAATGTAAACTCTGCCCAAGAAATTCAGGTATCGGCACCTGTCTTGACAGTTAAAGAGATGTCACCACTGCTTGAAGCAAGTAATGTCCAAGTTCCTTCACCTAAGCACCTTGATCCTCAAGTTAAAGAAGAAAAGCAACCTGAACAGATTTTTACAACTGCTTCATTTTCCCAAGAAACATCTGAATCAAATGGCTCAGAATGCCAGGAGACAAAGCCTTCAGTGAGTGAGGTAAAAGTAAGTCCAACTAATGATGTGACAACGCCTCTTAACAGAGATGTTGAGCAGTCCTCTAGTAATGATACACATACTGATGACACACCAGTGTGCCATGAACCAAAACCCGAGCCACAAGCAGAACTCCCTGAACTACAGAATTCCCCATCCCCCATGATTATAGATGAAACGGACAAATTAGAAAAATCTGAACCTCTAGATACAGGAACTGAACCTCCTGTCAAAGAGGTTGACTCAAAGTGTGTTGACAGCTACCCTGTGGAAGAACCAATCTCTCCCCCACCAAGGTCAAGAAACAAGAAAGCCAAGGCTTCACCTACAACACCAGTAGCCCCTTTGACCTCACCAAACACCCCAGATAAACAGAGCACACGCAAGAGTGAACGCATTGATAGAGAAAAGCTTAAACGTTCATCTTCTCCAAGAGGAGAGTTATCTAAAACTGTTTTAGATAAGTCAACTGGCAAGTCTCCCATCCATAGCGCTGACACAGAGCAGTCTGTAGAGCAAAATGTACCCCCTGTAAGGGCAAGGCGTAGGAATGTGCGTTCTGTTTATGCAACTGTAGTTGAGGGTGAATCTGCCCCACAGACTAACAAGGATGTTGAATCACCGCGCAGTGCACGCAAGCGTGGTTCGGACAAAGAGAGTTTAACACAGCAGCAGCCTGAGCCAGATGTTCCTACTGCACCAGCAACTTCGAGACGGGGACGTCCACCTAAGAATCGACGCCAAGGAGAGGATTTTTTGTCTGGAAAGAATGAACGGTCAAAATTAACTGAGACCAAAGAGACAGATGCAAATGAATCTACTAGCAATGAAGCGATCACTAAACTAGGCAAAGGCAGACATTCCCCATACTTACACAAAGCTGCAAATCAGGGAACTACTTCTGTGTCTGGAGTTGGGAAGAAAGTAGATAAAGTATCTGAGGTTAGTATTCAAAAGATTGATCCTTCTGAGATGGATGTGGATTCTCAAGATGGCGCTAACCAGCATGATGGTGATCCTTCAGGTGAAAATGAGTCGAAAGAAGAACATAAACCACCAGGAATTTCAGAAACGAAGCAAGAAAAAGACAAAATAACCCAAATGGATAAAGGAATTGGCAGCCAAGAAAAACTTGATTCTATTCAAGAACACTCTTTGGATAAAAGTGGAAGAACAAAACCAACTCGACTAAGTCGAAACTCAAAGCTAATGACTGAGGATAAATCTCTTGGTCTCAAAAACCTCAGAATCAGGCTTGATGTGACTGAAGTAAAAGTGAGGCTTCAGACAGGGGAGAATGAATCTGGGCATGATGATTCTTCCAAAAAGATTCCGGTAGTTACCTCCCCCAAAGATCATTTACAAGAACCTAGGTTTGAAAAAGATGTCATGGGTGATGGTGATACTAAAGAAGACAATGTAATGGCTGCCACAAAAGTCAGAGATCCTCCTGAGGCATTATCCCGTGAATTGGAGCTTGAACAAGCAGTGGAAAATATTGCCAAGCTTACAGAAGACCCTACTCCACTTCAGTTTAAAAGCCCAACAGAGGTACAGCCGCCTTTATCTGTTCTTGTGGAGGAGCCTGTGCATGAACCTGAAGAAGACAAGCCTGCTAATCCTGCTAGTGAAACTGAGCTTGCTGCTGCTATTGATTCCATCACATCTGAAGACATGTCTTCCAGTCTGCCACAAGACCAAGTCAACTCAGTCATAGATTCAGACTCGGATATTCAAACTTTAGTCCCAGATGTTAAAGTTGATGAGCGCAACTCTGCTACTATTCGGGAGGAGACTTCAAACACAGGAACATCAAGAAAAGGGGGTAAAGGCAGAGCAAAAGCCCAGAAGAGGGCCAAAGGCCAAAAGGCCAATGTGACCAAGAAGGAAGCAAACAAAGAGGTGATATTAGAGACAGAGAGTCTCCCTGTTAAGTCACTTGAAGCTATACCCAAGTTACCAGCGGTCACAGAGACTTCGCCACCAGCTACTGCTGCTGTTATTACTCCGTCATCTAAGCAGGATATAAGCTTAACAGGTAATGTTCCTGATGTTTCAAAAGCAACAGAAGTTCCTCTTAAAGAACAGCCTGACCTGCCAAAATCATCTGGGCCAGCAGCTAACAAGAGCCCAACATCCCTCAAACCTCAGCCTCATCCTTATGAGTGTACATCCCCCTCTCTGTCTCCCACAAGTATTTGCTTGAAATCCTCACATCTAAGCAGACTTCCGGTTTCTCCTACAGACCGATTGACTCAGCCTAAAGAGGCTGCAGTGCTCTCTCCTTCAATAACACCATCAGCTCCATCAGATAATCCAACATTACTCCCTGACTCCTCTCCCAGTGACACTAACACCAGTGATCTGCGTAAAATTCTTTCAAAGCCAAGAAATATTCCAATTCCAGATATTGCTGCTGCGCCTGGAAGCATGCATACAAGGGAGAGTGATGCCAAAAATGCACATGAAAACAGACAGGCCTCTCTTTCAACCCAACCTGTAGTTCGACCATCAGCCTCTTTACCATCCCCAGAGACAAAGCAAGTTTTTAGCGAGAAGTCTGTGATTTCTGTCATTGCTTCCACTGCTACCTCTGTCATCAGTCGAGTTTGCAATCCTTCTGATTCTGAGGAGAAGCCTAGCATTCCAATGGGAAATCCATTTATGGACAAACCTCCAAAACAGATGTATCAGCCCAGCATGGATGACAGTAGCACCTATCATGGCCCAACAGTTGGAGAGGAGGGTGGAAATGCAGGTCGCTATATAGTGGATAACACCCCCCTGAGTACAGGCCCTACTGCCGGCCTCAGGGTGAATACTTCTGAGGGAGTAGTAGTACTGAGTCACTCAGGACAAAAAATTGAGGGACGACAGCGGATTAGTGCCAAAATCAGTCAAATTCCACCACCTAGTGCTGTAGACATTGAATCCCAGCAGCTAGTGTCCATGCCCCAGATCAAACAAGATCTTTACAGTGCCTCGCAGCCAGCTACACCCAAGGGTTCCCTACCTCCATCAGACCATGGTCATTCTCTGAAATCGCAGCCAAATGTCCCTTCTATTAAGTCAGATTCTGGACTAGACAAATTAGACACATATGCTCCAGTTCAAAGTGGGGTTGTAAAAAGACTGCAGCAGACTGGGCCTTCACAGGTAATGGGTTTCCACCACTCGGAATATGGTATGGTGATGAAGCATCCCAAGAAAGAAGGAAATGAGCCTCTCAATGTGGAAAATGTGAAACCTGCCTGGGTGTCAACTATAAGTCCTGCCATAAGCCCTCACCTACCCTCTCCAGCTGGTAATGTTGGTTTCATACCAGGAACACCCACGGATAGAGCCTCTTCACATATTCAGTCAAAACAAGAACCACGGTCCCCAAGGAAGTCTGGACATCCCCATTCTCCCTTTGTGTCTTCTCCCATTGGTTCATCGTCTCCCAAAGGTGTTTCTATGGTATTGTCTACTGGTTTGCCCACAATGTCTCAGTATGTCCCAAGTGTACATCATTCCGAACAGTCGGTGATCATGCCTCCACATAATACGCATGGAAACCTTGGAAGAATGTCACCTCACCGTGTAGCTCAGACCATTCCCATTGGTCACCTTTCTCAGGGAGATGTGAGAGTTAACACACCCCCACTATCGATGATGAGCTATGGCATTCACTCTGAGGGCCTTCCCTCAACCTGGCCTCCTGGGCAGCAGCGCCCCACATCTCCTCAGGCTGTGGGGAACAGAGAGATGGTACTCAAAGTCAATCCTGCCAATGCAAGAGGCCACGAAGGAGGTGAGGAAGAGGCAAGACGTTTTCACCAAGCACTTGGAAGGCCACCAGCTACTCAGCTGAAGCCGGAGTCAATACCAGCAGAATACCGCGGGCCGATTCACAGTGGACTGCCACTGGAAAGATTTAACGTATCACCAAGAGACATGCGAATGCTTATGCACCATCAGCAAGGGGAGCGTCCAGCTTCAGAGCTTCACCAAGGGCACCTTGCTGAAGCTGTTGCTCCAACCTCAACTCCAACCAGCATTACTGCGTCTCTGTCCCCACGGGCACATCTGTTACAAAAGACTGTGGCCGAAAAGGATCCTTTGAAGCAGTCGGAATTGAAGAGGACTACGTCACCCCCTGGTAAAGATGGAATGATGGGAATTCGGAGTGCAGTGCCTTCCATGGCCTCTCCTCAGCGAGTACAGCTGATTCCCTCGGGGCCTGTTCCACCCTTTTCTGAGTATTCAACTATGTACACCAACCTGCGCACTGTCCACTCCCAGTTTTCTGAAAGTTCGCCTTTGGGGATGGCCCAGCCACCCCGTAATATCACACCCTCACAGGTAAGCTGAGCTTGAGTGCTGAGGTATTTAAGCTGCATGTTTTATATTGGAGTCAAACTAACGTTTAGTTGTATTTGTGCATCTAAGGGTATTCAAGAATCTGACCACAGCCAAGCACCGACTGAAGGTAAAGTGGAGCATGTTGGACACCAGCAAGTCAACATGGTGCAGCTTCTGACGGTAAGAAGGTCAAATGTGTAACTTGGAAGAGTTGTAGGAATTACTTGAGTTAACTGGATTTTGCAAAGTCCATGGAGTTTACAGTGTATCTCGGCTATGAGCTTTTTTTTTTTTTGGGACTATAAATTTATGCAATTGTTTTTCCCTAAAACAGAAATACCCAATTGTGTGGCAAGGCTTGCTGGCACTGAAGAACGACACTGCTGCAGTCCAGTTGCATTTTGTTTGTGGAAACAAGTCTCTTGGCCTACGGTCACTTCCTGTCCCAGAGACCGGCGCTCTCCTCCGTATTGTTCAGAGGATGAGGTTAGAGACACCACAGCTTGAAGGAGTGGCCCGCAGAATGACTGTAAGTTCCTAATTCAGTTAGTATGGGTATAATTTAACCAACCTGCAGATATTTAAAGAGAGCTGGGAACTTCACCGTATGTCTCATTGTTTGTCTTTTGCCTGTAGGGCGAGAGTGATTTCTGCCTCTTGCTGGCCATGCCCTGTGGTGTAGATCAGGAGGATGTGGTGAACCAGACGCAGGCCCTCAAATCGGCTTTCATCAACTACTTGAAGGCCAAACTGGCTGCAGGCATCATCAATGTGCCCAATCCTGGCTCCAATCAGGTGTGTGTGGTGAGCAATGCTGCAGGAACACCTGGTTACTTGACACCTTCACAACAGAAGCGCTTATCGTGACTGATTGCTTATACATGCATTTAATAAACTGATCATTTCTGCAATTTCCCTCTGGGATCAATAAAGTATAACTGCAGAAAATCAGATTTTGTCAGTAGCCCGATCAACATGTTTACATGGTCTTGAGTAATCAGATTATGGGGAAGCTCTGGGTCAGCAGGAGTCAGAGAGTAATCAGATTCTTTATTATTATTATTATTAATAATAATAATAATAATAATAATAGACTAAGAATATTAAAGTCCCTTATTTCGTGTTTGGTTTCAGTGCCGCTCCAAAAGTGTTTTGTTGCGTCTTGCAGCATCCGCCGTCTGATCTCGCACAGACCGAGAAATCCGATATCCGAAATTATCTGATTACCAAGCTAAAATCCAGCCTCTTTATCGGGTTTCTTAATCAGATTTCTTGATCGAACTATGATCTTTTACATTTTGAATAATCAAAATTACCGTGTGAATAATCTGATAACTGCAGGAATCGGATTATGATCGGATTATTGAGTGCATGTATACGCACTCGCTGTTGTTGCAAGCCTTGGTTCTCTGAAATGGTAGCTGTTTATAAACATCCTTAACGCTAATGTTTCTTAATGCAACAAGAATCGTTTCCGATTTTGTGCTATTTCTGTTGTCATGAAATTTTTTATGTAATGAGTCTTACCTGCTCTTTTTTCCTCTCTCTCCTAGCCCGCCTACGTGTTGCAGATTTTCCCTCCCTGTGAGTTTTCGGAGAGTCACCTTTCACGCCTCGCTCCTGACCTTCTCAGCCAGATCTCCAGTATCTCCCCTCATCTTATGATCGTCATCACCTCCGTGTGATCCTACTTTCGGTTAGGCCAAGCTCTTCACATCAACACTCACCTCTACTCTACCCGCCACCTTTACAGATATTTGCATTTACAGCCTGGAGGGACTCTGATTTCTGGAGGTTTAAGTGTTGTTTGTCTGGAATTCTACCTTCTACATATCAGCCTTTAACTCTAGCTTGTCTTTCCTCTGGTGGCCCTCTGTCTCTCCGAACAACTCAAGGATCTGTCTGTCTGCAACACCACTCCAGATCATGTACAAGCTAATTTCACCATTTCTCTGCTGTATTTGTATTTATTGGTGAATTTTTTTTTTTTTTTTTTTTTTTTTTTTGCGCTCATGGAAATTCTTTGGGAAATCAGGATGTTTTTGAAGAACAAGGAAAAAAAAGAAAGTGACTAACTGGACACTAATTTTTTTTTTTCTTCATTCTTCAGTGATTCAGTTAATTTTTTTAAAAAAGATGGAAAATAGACACCATTGTAACAGACTAATGGGTTTTTAAGTAGTCATGCACATTCATTGGTCGGTGCTCCTTCTGGAGAAGAAATAACGCTGGGAATGTATGTTTCAGGGGATCTTCTCATCAGCCTTGCTTCGTCACTCACTTTGCTAATCCAGATTACGGCAGACTCATCCGTCGGCTCAAAACAAACAGCTGCAGGACTCTGGAGATTTTGGATCGCAGGACTGTATATATTTTAAATATTTAAAACCCTGGCAAGTTGGCTTAAAACCCAGGAGAGTTGCCCTTTATTATTTTCAACCACGGAACTAACCACGGAAATCTTTGACGGAAGAGATGAGCGGAGAGCATCAACACAAAACCGGACTTAAATTTGTGATGTAAATACTTAAAAGACTTTTGGGCTGGCAGCTCTTGTGAGGGTTTGTTGTGGGCACTTCAGTTTTTCTTACTCAAATAATAAAAAAAAAAAAAAAAAAAAAAAAAGATCCAGAAAACTTGAATCTAACAGTCATATGCTCTCTCTCGTTTCATTGTTTGTGTTAATTGATCCTCCATGAGAAAATCATTTTGTGTGAAATAAATGTCTCTAACCAAACAAAAACATTATACTAATACTTCTGTTTTTTGGCGTAAACAGAGTATTTAATCTGCGCTTTAATGAATTAATGATTTTAATTTAGCTCTCTAAAAGACTTGGTCTTATATTTGAATGCTGGCCATTTGTCGTCAAATTGAAGGAGTGGTTTAAATAGTAGAGTACGGAGTAGAGTACCGGTTTCCGTTCTGAACCGACGTTCCACATCACTTTCTCTCCCGATGCTGGTTTTTCTCACGCTAAACTGTAAAATGAGCTTTTTAATCTCAACATCTAAAGGAAGACCATCACGTTCAAACAGCACTGGCATGTTAGTGGTAATCAGGTATCGGATCAGTGCCATCTCCGATTCCACATATAGGATCTAACACATTGATGCACATCACCTTAGAGAGTTGACGCACAGCTCATGCAGAAGTCAGAGTTTTATTTAATTTCCAGTCATAGCAGCCATCAGTTACAGCTTATTCATTTTTCAGCAGAGACACGATTTAAAAGAACAATTACACTAAATCTACATCGTCTAAATCTTACGTCGCTCTCCCTTCATTCCAGCTTCCACTCTTTCCAGGAGCCTCACTTTCAGCTCCTCAGAGAACCTGCAGACACGCCTCCAAAGCTCAGTCTGAGAAGCTGGTTGATGATCAAACCCATTCAGTGGTGCTGAGGTCTGGACTCTGGGGTGGTCAGTCCATCGTCCAGCTTCTTTGGTGTGTCCGTCTCCTTTTCTCAGTGAGGTTCTTCTTGATCAGCTACACGTCCTTTCAGACCCACAGCGCTGAGTGGTCTTCTCACAGTGGAAGGATGGACAGAAACACCTGTGGATGTTCTCAGATCTGAAGCAGCTTGATCTCCTCTCTCTCAGAGATCAAAGCTTTCAGTGCTGTTTATCTGATGGGGACTGTTTTGGGGTCGACCAGCTCTTCCAGGTGGTTGTTAGGAGCCACATTAGCTTATTAATGCATTTTTTTCTCATTTATTTGCCTTTGATTTTCTGTCTTGTTAACCCACTTGCATATCTTGTATCCCGTTCTTTAGAAATATCTTTTTGGTCATTGTTGATGCTCCTGAGCGAGAGCTGAGGGGGTTCGTGTAGCTGCTTGTGTGAATATTAGTGTTTCTGAGGAGGGACATCGTGTCAGTGAGTCCTTTCAGAGCAGCGTTTTTTGTAACTCGCTTGTTTTAAGACTTAAAGGACTGAAGAGTTAAAGTAGCAGTATGTGTCCCAAACTAAGTGGACAAATTAAATCCTGACAGATCTGATGTTACACTTAGTTACCCTGACCCCTTGTTTTCGAGTGTTGCTCTGTAGGCGACCCTGCCCGTCTACAGGGACAGCAGAAGAGGGGAAAGTTCAGCTCCTCACTGCTGGGCTTTAGTTACATTTAGGGATCATACGCCTTCAAAGAGGGGGGCAGTTATTTATTATCACCCCCCCTAATTCTTCAGTGATATGAAGCTGAAGTCAGAGATTCTCCAGATTCTCGTTAGAATTTTTCTGTTCCACCTTAAATGGAACAGCAGTTACATTCTGGCGCTTCAGGCATCAGACCTGCTGGACTATTTAAGGTGGAATGGGAAAGTTAGCCAGCTAGCTACGAGATATTAGCATAGTATTTGCGGTTTTTATGCTTGTAATGAAGAAAATTACCAAAATCACTGAAATGGCATTAAACTAAGATAAAAGTGTTTATTGTATTTTTTTAACAGAAAATTCTCACATTTGTGGGTTTCTTTAGTCTCTTGCTCTCCGTCTTTGTCAGTTTCTCTTTTTTTTCTCATCTCTCTGGAGTCTCTGAAAACCTCAGTTTGGAGGCCCCAACGCATCGCCCTCCCCCTCTATCTCAACAAGAGTCGGGACACCCGACCCCTAGACATGAACACGCAGAACAGAGGGCCGAGGGCTCAGTGGTGGGGCGAGGCGAGCGGTGGGATTGGGCCTTAGTGTCGAGGCTTCTGTGTAATTTTTTTTTTTGTTAAATTCATGTTTTGGAAAACTTCCGTTATTGTATGATGTTAGTAAATCTAACAGTGTGTCACTTTTCCCTATAAAAAATTATGCAAAACATTCTCCAACCGTATTTACTTCTGTCTAACCCTCTATTGCATGACGTTGCCTCAGGGCATCAAACTCATTTCCCTCAATTTACAATAACATATTTAAAGACATTGATCGGGTTAACAATAAAGGGAAGAGAGTATGTCAATAAAAAGCGTGTGCTTGGTCGTCCTCTCTCTTTAACCCTCTTTATAAACCTTGAGTATCAATGTTTTTTTCATGAGATTTTGCCTAGAAGCAACACTCTTGGACAGTGGAATGGATTTAGCCAGTCACAAGCCAGGGAACCACCTCACCACTTCAGGGAATATGGCTCGATATAATTTCTTCCCATTCTCACACAATGTTGCCTCAAGGCAACATAGAAGTGGAAACGTATTCTGTGGAGTGACGAATCAGCTTCTCTATCTGTCGGTCTGATGGACGAGTCTGGGTTTGGCGAATGCCAGGAGAACATCACCTGCCTGACTGCACTGTGCCAGCTATAAAGTTTGGTGGAGGAGGGATAATGATATGGGGCTGTTTTTCAAGGGTTGGACTAGAACCCTTAGTTCTTATGACCTGTGAAGGGAAATCTTAATACTTCAGCACCAAGAGATTTTGGGCAATTTACACTTTCAGTTTTGTGGAAACAGTTTGGGGAAGAGCCTTTCCTGACTGGATCAGTTTGGTGTGGAAGAACTTGACCAACCCTCACAGAGTCCTGACCTCAACCCCATCCAACACCTTAGGGATGAGCTAGAATGGAGATTGTGAGCCAGACCCTCTCGTCCACCATCAGTGTCTGACCTCATGAATGCTCTTCTGGATGAACGGGTCAGAAATTCCCACAGACGCTCTCCAAACTCTTGTTGGAAGCTTCCCAGAAGAGTGGAAGCTGTTAGAGCTGCAAAGGGGGACCAGCTCCATATTAATGCCTATGGATTTAGAATAGGAATTCTTTTGTCCATACAGTGTATGCCACATATATGCCAACATATTATTTGAAATTGGCTGTTTATTCATGTAAGGATGGAAAATACCAGACCTACCAGACGTATTCATTTCTCATGTATGAAATATGTGATGCATGAATGTACAAGACTTACATTACCATATATTTTGACCCTTTATATGTACATATACAGCACTGTGTGAAAGTCTTAGGCACACAAGACATTTTCAAAATCTATCTATTTGTGTAGTTTGTGTGTATTTGCTGAGAAAAGTGTTAATATTTGAATAAACTTTTTTATTTATAGCATATTAATTAATAATTATATATATATATATATATATATATATATATAATTATTAATTAATATATATTAATATATATATTATATATATATATAATAACTAGTGATGTTCTGGATGTTGGGGTGTTTGTTTAACCATCTCCAAGCCTCTCCTCCTCGAGGAAGCCCAGTATTATATGTAGTTAAAAAGCAGCTCCTGGTTTGACCAATCAGTGCTCAGTAAATTGAGCTCATGATGTAATTGATGATATTAACGAGTCTCTGTGGCGGCTGTGAAGGTGTCCAGGAAAAATATGGACCTGAGAAATTCTTGTTACTGTTTATAGTTTTTCTGTTTATTTGAATTATGAATACGACTTTATTCTAATGTATATTGTGATAAACTCACTGCTGAGGTCAACTGGTTAAACATTTGCTTAGATCCCTAAAACTTTCCCACAGTCCTGTATGGCTATGGCTATATATCAGATTTCCATATGGCTGACGCGCCTGCCCATTGACAACTACAGACCAAATGAGGCTGGTTCAAAATAAAGTTTGGCTGCTTCCAGGTGGATCGTTTTCATTCAGTCAGGATCGAGGTTTACGTTTTTCCAGCCTTCCTAAGCCGATGGAGCTGTGGGACAAAGTGAACTCAGCAGCACAGAAGTAGCTTGACGCTGACATACCAGCAATATTGCTAAACAATGGGCAGAAGCTCAGAGGCTCTACGTAACATGAAATCTCCTGAACAATGAACCATCACAGCGCAGCACTGTTAGCACTGCGCTAACGTAACAGCAGTTCCCTCAGAGGCCTGAGAGGAAATCAGCATCACAGCGGTCAAATAAAGGCAGCATACAAACTAAAGCTGTCGTCGCTAAAGCCAAAGTGCCTGGCTGGAGTGTGTTTGAGCTTATATGCAAAAATGAACCTGTTAGTAGTGAAGTACTCGACCTGGGCTGAGCCACACCACACTGAATAGCATACAGGCTAGCTAAAATCATCATCATCATCAACAACAACAACAACAACAACATTAGGAGCATCTAGTTTTCAAACTCTACTTTGAAAACTATTCAGCCGTATAATAACTGAATATTTTCATATTTCATTGCCAGATCATTTAAAGCTTTCAGTTTTTCCAGCGTCTTGGGTTAATATATCTCAAATAACTCTGGATTCATACAAACTGCCGTTATACCAGTGTAGAGCTACCTGTGCGACCCACCTGGATGTGAAATCTTTATTGTTGTAATTTGTCCTGTTATACTATTTCGATTTGGTTGCAGTGCTTAGAGGAATGGCTCAGTCGATAAAGCTAATGTTGCTCATAATGTATGAAAGTAAATAGCCACCAATTACATTTACGGCATTTGGCTGACGCTCTTTCCCAGAGCGACTTACAGTTTGATCGTTTTTACACAGGGAGGTGACGGCGGTGTTGGGAGTCTTGCCCAAGGACTCTTATTGGTATAGTGTAGAGTGTTTGCCCAGGTGGGGATTGAACCCCAGTCTACAGTGTAGAAGGCAGAGGTGTTACCCACTACCAATAACCAGAAACTAGTAGCCACCACAGATTTACATTCCTAAATGCTGTGTTGTCCTCTGTTCTCTATGTGAGGCGATACGTCTGCGCATCCGCCATGTTGGAGAGGTCAAGATCTGCTCGTGAACAGATTCACTTGTATTGAGAGACGAAGAGTCTCAGCATTAAATCGGCCACGACTTCCTTACTACTCAACTGATTTTCACCAGATCTGTTTAGTTATAATCCTCAGAGCTGTGTTTAATCTGCACGGCCTGGTCTCGGCAGCTTCTGTTACTTTAATAACTGATCGTGATAATTAGCCGTCCAGCAGGACCAGCAGGAAAGTATTCAGTCTGAGTTTAGCGCTTGAAGCACAATCTAACACACATCAGTTCCCACCACTTCTGATCTTAATACACATAAAAATTAACCTCCAAAACACAGTAAGAAGGACGAAGCTGAAGTTGGCTTCCTATTTGCCAGCTTCTTGTTCGAGTTATCCCGTTCCGCAAATAAGAATCTGACTTCAGCTTTGTGTAAGAAGGTGCTAACAGCTTTAACCATCACTGTAAATCAATAACTACTACATCGAGTTAAGACCCTGAATAGACCATTAAATAAAATAAGCGTAATATAAAACCAGAGGAAAGACAACCACATCATCAGGTTCTCTGAGCTTCACCAACCACACGATCACATCTACACACAAACCTCACACAGACATGAGCGCGGATCACTGCGTTCCCTCCGTTATATAACCCTATCCCACTTTCTCCAAGCGATATTCCTGAAAAAGTGGAATTCTGGACAGGATCCTTCTTAAACTGCCGCTCTGTAATGCTACTGAATGCAGTCCAGCAGCGGTGTTGACCTCCCCAATATGGCAGCACTGTTGACAAGCCTGGCTGGACCTAATGCGGAATCTGGGTATGTGTATCTATGGAAGCCATTAGTTAGCATGAATAATGCTAATTGGTGGCTATTCACTTTCTTTCATTGTTAGCAACATGAGCATCGATGGAACCATTTCTCTAAGCATTGTAGCTGAATGCTAGAATGCTGCCCCCTATTGGAGAAGCAGAGCATGGCCTTTTGTCTGAAGGTGCAGTCCCTGGTGGATGTTATATGAAGCAGGATTTCTCAGTTCGCCACGTGGATTTAGCTCCAAATCAGAACTGCCCATAGAAGAAGAGCTAAGCAGAATTTCCTACGGGACAGTCCCCACTTTGGGTTTAACTGATCCAGCTAACTTTCACATCCTGCTTAACGAAGCAGCCCTCAGTGTTTTAGATCGTCACTGGATCCGAACAGCGCGACAAGCTGCTCCTTGTACGAAGCGATGTTTCTCTTC